>NW_027518795.1:17500-25000 GCF_043159265.1 Tasmannia lanceolata | reverse complement strand
CGGTATGCCCCGGTAGGTACGCGTGTGCCCCGTAATGCACGTTTCGCAGATCTCCCCGCATGTCCCGCCCCTATATGTAATACTTACTTACTTACTTTCTTTCTTTCTTGCTTGCTTGCTTGCTTGCAATGGTTGGGAGTGCCCGGCATGCCCCGCTGCAGAGACCAAGGGCGCAATGACTTGGCACCGCGGATGCCGGGACTCCGGCACTTCCCGTGGCACTGATGGTTGGTTCCAAAGACAAAAGGCCGTGCAAGGCCACCGCACCGCGGATGATTTTGCTCGTGCTGGCGCCGTTGTGTGGCCAAAGAACATGCGCGAATGCTCGTGTCGGAAGGGTTGGTGTCCTGGCCCCGCGGGTGTCACGAATGCTCGGTTGCGAAGACCATGGGACCAGAGCCATGGCACGTCGGATGATGGCTCCAGCTGGCGCCCCGGCACTTTCTGTGGCATTGATGCTCGGTTTCAAAGACAAACGTGCGCAGTGCCAGGGGACCGCGGATGACTGCTCGTGCTGGCCCCGTTGGGCGGCATTGATGGTCGGTTGCAAAGAAAATGCGCGATTGCTCGTGTCGGGGCCCGGCAAGCCAAGGCCAAGCGAGCCATGGCACGTCGGATGATGGCTCCAGCTGGCGCCCCGGCACTTTCTGTGGCATTGATGCTCGGTTTCAAAGACAAACGTGCGCAGGGCCAGGGGACCGCGGATGACTGCTCGTGCTGGCCCCGTTGGGCGGCATTGATGGTCGGTTGCAAAGAAAATGCGCGATTGCTCGTGTCGGGGCCTGGCAAGCCAAGGCCAAGCGAGCCATGGCAACGCGGATGATGGCTCGCTAGTGCTGGCGCCGTGCACAGTGGCCTCGCACACTCGCCCTGCACGCTTCCCTTGCACGCAGCCTTGCACACTAGCCTCGCATGCGAGCCTTGCACCCTAGCCATGCAAACTAGCCTTGCACGGTAGCCATGCACACAAGCCGTGCACATTAGCCATGCGCACAAGCCCCGCACACTAGCCTTGCGCACAACCCTTGCACACAAGCCATGCACTCGAGCAATGCACACAAGCCTTGCACTCAAGCAATGCACACAAGCCCTGGACACTAGCCTTGCACACGGGCCTGGCACACAAGCCTTGGGCACTAGCCTTGCGCACTAGCGTTCCACATGAGCCTTGCACACTAGCCTTGGACACTAGCCTTGCACACAGGCCTTGCACACTAGGCATGCTTGGGCGAGCTGATCCCGCATCAAGTCGACGGGTCTAGGCATTCTTGGGCGCAGATCCCGCATCGTCTCGTCGCGTCTGGGCGCAAACACGTCGCGTCTCGTTGCGTCTTCAGAAGTCGTCGCTAACAGCACCTTTGGTTGCCACTGGTGGTTAGGCTGGTTGGTTGCGCAAACCCTATAGGAGGGTGGCATGCTGGTGGGCGTTTTTGCCCGGATAGGCACTAGAATGTGCAGATTTTGGGCGTTTTTGCCTGGATAGGCTAAGGAATGGGCATGCTTTGGGCGTTTTTGCCCGGATAGGCACCGGAATGCTTGGCCTTGGCTTGTCCTAGCAAGGCATTGCTGGGTTGGGCTCCCTTGGCCTTTTGGGCGCCTTGGACGATGTCTTGCGAAGACCATGGGCACAAGGCCATGGCATATGGTGAGGAAAGGACCACGGTTGCCAAGGTTAGGCACCGGAATGCTTGGCCTTGGCTTGCCAAAGCAGGGCATTGCTGGGTTGGGCTCCCTTGGCCTTCCGGGCGCCTTGGACACTGTCTTGGGAAGACCATGGGCACAAGGCCATGGCATATGGTGGGGAATGGACCACGGTTGCCAAGGCTAGGCATATAGAGAGGAATTGCATTTTTGCCCGGATAGGCACCGGAATGCTTGGCCTTGGCTTGCCATAGCAGGGCATTGCTGGGTTGGGCTCCCTTGGCCTTCCGGGGGCCTTGGACGCTGTCTTGGGAAGACCATGGGCACAAGGCCATGGCATATAGTGAGGAATGGACCACGGTTGGCAAGGCTAGGCATATAGAGAGGAATGGACCACGGTTGCCAAGGTTGCGCAAGTTTTGGGCATTTTTTGCCCGGATATGCCCAAGTATGCCCCGATAGGCCCGTTACGCCCCGGTATGAACGCGTATGCCCGGATAGACTCGGTATGCCTTGGGATACATGCGTATGCCCCGATAGGCTTGGTACGCCCCGATATGCGCACGTGTGCCCCAGTAGGGCTCGGTATGCCCCGGTATGTACGCGTGTGCCCCGATAGGCCCGGTATGCCCCGATATGCACACGTGTGCCCCAATAGGGGTCGGTATGCCCCGGTAGGTACGCGTGTGCCCCGTAATGCACGTTTCGCAGATCTCCCCGCATGTCCCGCCCCTATATGTAATACTTACTTACTTACTTACTTTCTTTCTTGCTTGCTTGCTTGCTTGCAATGGTTGGGAGTGCCCGGCATGCCCCGCTGCAGAGACCAAGGGCGCAATGACTTGGCACCGCGGATGCCGGGACTCCGGCACTTCCCGTGGCACTGATGGTTGGTTCCAAAGACAAAAGGCCGTGCAAGGCCACCGCACCGCGGATGATTTTGCTCGTGCTGGCGCCGTTGTGTGGCCAAAGAACATGCGCGAATGCTCGTGTCGGAAGGGTTGGTGTCCTGGCCCCGCGGGTGTCACGAATGCTCGGTTGCGAAGACCATGGGACCAGAGCCATGGCACGTCGGATGATGGCTCCAGCTGGCGCCCCGGCACTTTCTGTGGCATTGATGCTCGGTTTCAAAGACAAACGTGCGCAGGGCCAGGGGACCGCGGATGACTGCTCGTGCTGGCCCCGTTGGGCAGCATTGATGGTCGGTTGCAAAGAAAATGCGCGATTGCTCGTGTCGGGGCCCGGCAAGCCAAGGCCAAGCGAGCCATGGCACGTCGGATGATGGCTCCAGCTGGCGCCCCGGCACTTTCTGTGGCATTGATGCTCGGTTTCAAAGACAAACGTGCGCAGGGCCAGGGGACCGCGGATGACTGCTCGTGCTGGCCCCGTTGGGCGGCATTGATGGTCGGTTGCAAAGAAAATGCGCGATTGCTCGTGTCGGGGCCTGGCAAGCCAAGGCCAAGCGAGCCATGGCAACGCGGATGATGGCTCGCTAGTGCTGGCGCCGTGCACAGTGGCCTCGCACACTCGCCCTGCACGCTTCCCTTGCACGCAGCCTTGCACACTAGCCTCGCATGCGAGCCTTGCACCCTAGCCATGCAAACTAGCCTTGCACGGTAG
The DNA here is from genome assembly GCF_043159265.1 of Tasmannia lanceolata. Classification (NCBI taxonomy): domain Eukaryota; kingdom Viridiplantae; phylum Streptophyta; class Magnoliopsida; order Canellales; family Winteraceae; genus Tasmannia; species Tasmannia lanceolata. Next base: position 21,739 of record NW_027518795.1, on the reverse strand, counting down.
CCATGCACACAAGCCGTGCACATTAGCCATGCGCACAAGCCCCGCACACTAGCCTTGCGCACAACCCTTGCACACAAGCCATGCACTCGAGCAATGCACACAAGCCTTGCACTCAAGCAATGCACACAAGCCCTGGACACTAGCCTTGCACACGGGCCTGGCACACAAGCCTTGGGCACTAGCCTTGCGCACTAGCGTTCCACATGAGCCTTGCACACTAGCCTTGGACACTAGCCTTGCACACAGGCCTTGCACACTAGGCATGCTTGGGCGAGCTGATCCCGCATCAAGTCGACGGGTCTAGGCATTCTTGGGCGCAGATCCCGCATCGTCTCGTCGCGTCTGGGCGCAAACACGTCGCGTCTCGTTGCGTCTTCAGAAGTCGTCGCTAACAGCACCTTTGGTTGCCACTGGTGGTTAGGCTGGTTGGTTGCGCAAACCCTATAGGAGGGTGGCATGCTGGTGGGCGTTTTTGCCCGGATAGGCACTAGAATGTGCAGATTTTGGGCGTTTTTGCCTGGATAGGCTAAGGAATGGGCATGCTTTGGGCGTTTTTGCCCGGATAGGCACCGGAATGCTTGGCCTTGGCTTGTCCTAGCAAGGCATTGCTGGGTTGGGCTCCCTTGGCCTTTTGGGCGCCTTGGACGATGTCTTGCGAAGACCATGGGCACAAGGCCATGGCATATGGTGAGGAAAGGACCACGGTTGCCAAGGTTAGGCACCGGAATGCTTGGCCTTGGCTTGCCAAAGCAGGGCATTGCTGGGTTGGGCTCCCTTGGCCTTCCGGGCGCCTTGGACACTGTCTTGGGAAGACCATGGGCACAAGGCCATGGCATATGGTGGGGAATGGACCACGGTTGCCAAGGCTAGGCATATAGAGAGGAATTGCATTTTTGCCCGGATAGGCACCGGAATGCTTGGCCTTGGCTTGCCATAGCAGGGCATTGCTGGGTTGGGCTCCCTTGGCCTTCCGGGGGCCTTGGACGCTGTCTTGGGAAGACCATGGGCACAAGGCCATGGCATATAGTGAGGAATGGACCACGGTTGGCAAGGCTAGGCATATAGAGAGGAATGGACCACGGTTGCCAAGGTTGCGCAAGTTTTGGGCATTTTTTGCCCGGATATGCCCAAGTATGCCCCGATAGGCCCGTTACGCCCCGGTATGAACGCGTATGCCCGGATAGACTCGGTATGCCTTGGGATACATGCGTATGCCCCGATATGCGCACGTGTGCCCCAGTAGGGCTCGGTATGCCCCGGTATGTACGCGTGTGCCCCGATAGGCCCGGTATGCCCCGATATGCACACGTGTGCCCCAATAGGGGTCGGTATGCCCCGGTAGGTACGCGTGTGCCCCGTAATGCACGTTTCGCAGATCTCCCCGCATGTCCCGCCCCTATATGTAATACTTACTTACTTACTTACTTTCTTTCTTGCTTGCTTGCTTGCTTGCAATGGTTGGGAGTGCCCGGCATGCCCCGCTGCAGAGACCAAGGGCGCAATGACTTGGCACCGCGGATGCCGGGACTCCGGCACTTCCCGTGGCACTGATGGTTGGTTCCAAAGACAAAAGGCCGTGCAAGGCCACCGCACCGCGGATGATTTTGCTCGTGCTGGCGCCGTTGTGTGGCCAAAGAACATGCGCGAATGCTCGTGTCGGAAGGGTTGGTGTCCTGGCCCCGCGGGTGTCACGAATGCTCGGTTGCGAAGACCATGGGACCAGAGCCATGGCACGTCGGATGATGGCTCCAGCTGGCGCCCCGGCACTTTCTGTGGCATTGATGCTCGGTTTCAAAGACAAACGTGCGCAGTGCCAGGGGACCGCGGATGACTGCTCGTGCTGGCCCCGTTGGGCGGCATTGATGGTCGGTTGCAAAGAAAATGCGCGATTGCTCGTGTCGGGGCCCGGCAAGCCAAGGCCAAGCGAGCCATGGCACGTCGGATGATGGCTCCAGCTGGCGCCCCGGCACTTTCTGTGGCATTGATGCTCGGTTTCAAAGACAAACGTGCGCAGGGCCAGGGGACCGCGGATGACTGCTCGTGCTGGCCCCGTTGGGCGGCATTGATGGTCGGTTGCAAAGAAAATGCGCGATTGCTCGTGTCGGGGCCTGGCAAGCCAAGGCCAAGCGAGCCATGGCAACGCGGATGATGGCTCGCTAGTGCTGGCGCCGTGCACAGTGGCCTCGCACACTCGCCCTGCACGCTTCCCTTGCACGCAGCCTTGCACACTAGCCTCGCATGCGAGCCTTGCACCCTAGCCATGCAAACTAGCCTTGCACGGTAGCCATGCACACAAGCCGTGCACATTAGCCATGCGCACAAGCCCCGCACACTAGCCTTGCGCACAACCCTTGCACACAAGCCATGCACTCGAGCAATGCACACAAGCCTTGCACTCAAGCAATGCACACAAGCCCTGGACACTAGCCTTGCACACGGGCCTGGCACACAAGCCTTGGGCACTAGCCTTGCGCACTAGCGTTCCACATGAGCCTTGCACACTAGCCTTGGACACTAGCCTTGCACACAGGCCTTGCACACTAGGCATGCTTGGGCGAGCTGATCCCGCATCAAGTCGACGGGTCTAGGCATTCTTGGGCGCAGATCCCGCATCGTCTCGTCGCGTCTGGGCGCAAACACGTCGCGTCTCGTTGCGTCTTCAGAAGTCGTCGCTAACAGCACCTTTGGTTGCCACTGGTGGTTAGGCTGGTTGGTTGCGCAAACCCTATAGGAGGGTGGCATGCTGGTGGGCGTTTTTGCCCGGATAGGCACTAGAATGTGCAGATTTTGGGCGTTTTTGCCTGGATAGGCTAAGGAATGGGCATGCTTTGGGCGTTTTTGCCCGGATAGGCACCGGAATGCTTGGCCTTGGCTTGTCCTAGCAAGGCATTGCTGGGTTGGGCTCCCTTGGCCTTTTGGGCGCCTTGGACGATGTCTTGCGAAGACCATGGGCACAAGGCCATGGCATATGGTGAGGAAAGGACCACGGTTGCCAAGGTTAGGCACCGGAATGCTTGGCCTTGGCTTGCCAAAGCAGGGCATTGCTGGGTTGGGCTCCCTTGGCCTTCCGGGCGCCTTGGACACTGTCTTGGGAAGACCATGGGCACAAGGCCATGGCATATGGTGGGGAATGGACCACGGTTGCCAAGGCTAGGCATATAGAGAGGAATTGCATTTTTGCCCGGATAGGCACCGGAATGCTTGGCCTTGGCTTGCCATAGCAGGGCATTGCTGGGTTGGGCTCCCTTGGCCTTCCGGGGGCCTTGGACGCTGTCTTGGGAAGACCATGGGCACAAGGCCATGGCATATAGTGAGGAATGGACCACGGTTGGCAAGGCTAGGCATATAGAGAGGAATGGACCACGGTTGCCAAGGTTGCGCAAGTTTTGGGCATTTTTTGCCCGGATATGCCCAAGTATGCCCCGATAGGCCCGTTACGCCCCGGTATGAACGCGTATGCCCGGATAGACTCGGTATGCCTTGGGATACATGCGTATGCCCCGATAGGCTTGGTACGCCCCGATATGCGCACGTGTGCCCCAGTAGGGCTCGGTATGCCCCGGTATGTACGCGTGTGCCCCGATAGGCCCGGTATGCCCCGATATGCACACGTGTGCCCCGCGGGTGTCACGAATGCTCGGTTGCGAAGACCATGGGACCAGAGCCATGGCACGTCGGATGATGGCTCCAGCTGGCGCCCCGGCACTTTCTGTGGCATTGATGCTCGGTTTCAAAGACAAACGTGCGCAGTGCCAGGGGACCGCGGATGACTGCTCGTGCTGGCCCCGTTGGGCGGCATTGATGGTCGGTTGCAAAGAAAATGCGCGATTGCTCGTGTCGGGGCCCGGCAAGCCAAGGCCAAGCGAGCCATGGCACGTCGGATGATGGCTCCAGCTGGCGCCCCGGCACTTTCTGTGGCATTGATGCTCGGTTTCAAAGACAAACGTGCGCAGGGCCAGGGGACCGCGGATGACTGCTCGTGCTGGCCCCGTTGGGCGGCATTGATGGTCGGTTGCAAAGAAAATGCGCGATTGCTCGTGTCGGGGCCTGGCAAGCCAAGGCCAAGCGAGCCATGGCAACGCGGATGATGGCTCCAGCTGGCGCCCCGGCACTTTCTGTGGCATTGATGCTCGGTTTCGAAGACAAACGTGCGCAGGGCCAGGGGACCGCGGAGGACTGCTCGTGCTGGCCCCGTTGGGCGGCATTGATGGTGTGTTGCAGAGAGCATGTGCGATTGCA
>NW_027518795.1:2500-7500 GCF_043159265.1 Tasmannia lanceolata | reverse complement strand
CTGTCTTGGGAAGACCATGGGCACAAGGCCATGGCATATAGTGAGGAATGGACCACGGTTGGCAAGGCTAGGCATATAGAGAGGAATGGACCACGGTTGCCAAGGTTGCGCAAGTTTTGGGCATTTTTTGCCCGGATATGCCCAAGTATGCCCCGATAGGCCCGTTACGCCCCGGTATGAACGCGTATGCCCGGATAGACTCGGTATGCCTTGGGATACATGCGTATGCCCCGATAGGCTTGGTACGCCCCGATATGCGCACGTGTGCCCCAGTAGGGCTCGGTATGCCCCGGTATGTACGCGTGTGCCCCGATAGGCCCGGTATGCCCCGATATGCACACGTGTGCCCCAATAGGGGTCGGTATGCCCCGGTAGGTACGCGTGTGCCCCGTAATGCACGTTTCGCAGATCTCCCCGCATGTCCCGCCCCTATATGTAATACTTACTTACTTACTTACTTTCTTTCTTGCTTGCTTGCTTGCTTGCAATGGTTGGGAGTGCCCGGCATGCCCCGCTGCAGAGACCAAGGGCGCAATGACTTGGCACCGCGGATGCCGGGACTCCGGCACTTCCCGTGGCACTGATGGTTGGTTCCAAAGACAAAAGGCCGTGCAAGGCCACCGCACCGCGGATGATTTTGCTCGTGCTGGCGCCGTTGTGTGGCCAAAGAACATGCGCGAATGCTCGTGTCGGAAGGGTTGGTGTCCTGGCCCCGCGGGTGTCACGAATGCTCGGTTGCGAAGACCATGGGACCAGAGCCATGGCACGTCGGATGATGGCTCCAGCTGGCGCCCCGGCACTTTCTGTGGCATTGATGCTCGGTTTCAAAGACAAACGTGCGCAGTGCCAGGGGACCGCGGATGACTGCTCGTGCTGGCCCCGTTGGGCGGCATTGATGGTCGGTTGCAAAGAAAATGCGCGATTGCTCGTGTCGGGGCCCGGCAAGCCAAGGCCAAGCGAGCCATGGCACGTCGGATGATGGCTCCAGCTGGCGCCCCGGCACTTTCTGTGGCATTGATGCTCGGTTTCAAAGACAAACGTGCGCAGGGCCAGGGGACCGCGGATGACTGCTCGTGCTGGCCCCGTTGGGCGGCATTGATGGTCGGTTGCAAAGAAAATGCGCGATTGCTCGTGTCGGGGCCTGGCAAGCCAAGGCCAAGCGAGCCATGGCAACGCGGATGATGGCTCGCTAGTGCTGGCGCCGTGCACAGTGGCCTCGCACACTCGCCCTGCACGCTTCCCTTGCACGCAGCCTTGCACACTAGCCTCGCATGCGAGCCTTGCACCCTAGCCATGCAAACTAGCCTTGCACGGTAGCCATGCACACAAGCCGTGCACATTAGCCATGCGCACAAGCCCCGCACACTAGCCTTGCGCACAACCCTTGCACACAAGCCATGCACTCGAGCAATGCACACAAGCCTTGCACTCAAGCAATGCACACAAGCCCTGGACACTAGCCTTGCACACGGGCCTGGCACACAAGCCTTGGGCACTAGCCTTGCGCACTAGCGTTCCACATGAGCCTTGCACACTAGCCTTGGACACTAGCCTTGCACACAGGCCTTGCACACTAGGCATGCTTGGGCGAGCTGATCCCGCATCAAGTCGACGGGTCTAGGCATTCTTGGGCGCAGATCCCGCATCGTCTCGTCGCGTCTGGGCGCAAACACGTCGCGTCTCGTTGCGTCTTCAGAAGTCGTCGCTAACAGCACCTTTGGTTGCCACTGGTGGTTAGGCTGGTTGGTTGCGCAAACCCTATAGGAGGGTGGCATGCTGGTGGGCGTTTTTGCCCGGATAGGCACTAGAATGTGCAGATTTTGGGCGTTTTTGCCTGGATAGGCTAAGGAATGGGCATGCTTTGGGCGTTTTTGCCCGGATAGGCACCGGAATGCTTGGCCTTGGCTTGTCCTAGCAAGGCATTGCTGGGTTGGGCTCCCTTGGCCTTTTGGGCGCCTTGGACGATGTCTTGCGAAGACCATGGGCACAAGGCCATGGCATATGGTGAGGAAAGGACCACGGTTGCCAAGGTTAGGCACCGGAATGCTTGGCCTTGGCTTGCCAAAGCAGGGCATTGCTGGGTTGGGCTCCCTTGGCCTTCCGGGCGCCTTGGACACTGTCTTGGGAAGACCATGGGCACAAGGCCATGGCATATGGTGGGGAATGGACCACGGTTGCCAAGGCTAGGCATATAGAGAGGAATCGCATTTTTGCCCGGATAGGCACCGGAATGCTTGGCCTTGGCTTGCCATAGCAGGGCATTGCTGGGTTGGGCTCCCTTGGCCTTCCGGGGGCCTTGGACGCTGTCTTGGGAAGACCATGGGCACAAGGCCATGGCATATAGTGAGGAATGGACCACGGTTGGCAAGGCTAGGCATATAGAGAGGAATGGACCACGGTTGCCAAGGTTGCGCAAGTTTTGGGCATTTTTTGCCCGGATATGCCCAAGTATGCCCCGATAGGCCCGTTACGCCCCGGTATGAACGCGTATGCCCGGATAGACTCGGTATGCCTTGGGATACATGCGTATGCCCCGATAGGCTTGGTACGCCCCGATATGCGCACGTGTGCCCCAGTAGGGCTCGGTATGCCCCGGTATGTACGCGTGTGCCCCGATAGGCCCGGTATGCCCCGATATGCACACGTGTGCCCCAATAGGGGTCGGTATGCCCCGGTAGGTACGCGTGTGCCCCGTAATGCACGTTTCGCAGATCTCCCCGCATGTCCCGCCCCTATATGTAATACTTACTTACTTACTTACTTTCTTTCTTGCTTGCTTGCTTGCTTGCAATGGTTGGGAGTGCCCGGCATGCCCCGCTGCAGAGACCAAGGGCGCAATGACTTGGCACCGCGGATGCCGGGACTCCGGCACTTCCCGTGGCACTGATGGTTGGTTCCAAAGACAAAAGGCCGTGCAAGGCCACCGCACCGCGGATGATTTTGCTCGTGCTGGCGCCGTTGTGTGGCCAAAGAACATGCGCGAATGCTCGTGTCGGAAGGGTTGGTGTCCTGGCCCCGCGGGTGTCACGAATGCTCGGTTGCGAAGACCATGGGACCAGAGCCATGGCACGTCGGATGATGGCTCCAGCTGGCGCCCCGGCACTTTCTGTGGCATTGATGCTCGGTTTCAAAGACAAACGTGCGCAGGGCCAGGGGACCGCGGATGACTGCTCGTGCTGGCCCCGTTGGGCGGCATTGATGGTCGGTTGCAAAGAAAATGCGCGATTGCTCGTGTCGGGGCCTGGCAAGCCAAGGCCAAGCGAGCCATGGCAACGCGGATGATGGCTCCAGCTGGCGCCCCGGCACTTTCTGTGGCATTGATGCTCGGTTTCGAAGACAAACGTGCGCAGGGCCAGGGGACCGCGGAGGACTGCTCGTGCTGGCCCCGTTGGGCGGCATTGATGGTGTGTTGCAGAGAGCATGTGCGATTGCAAGTGTCGGCCGGGTTTGGGTTCCCTTGGGCTTTCGGGTGCCTTGGACGCTGTCTTGCGAAGACCATGGGCACAAGGCCCCGTCCTGGCCCCTTGTTCGATTCGCTCTCGTCTTGCGCTTGCTTCCAAGGTCCTCCATGACCTTCCCCATGGCCTTGCTAGATCCCCCCCATGACGCATGACCTCTGTCCGTTGATTGGTTTTGAGTGCACACCATGCCCGGCTTGGCACCGTGTTGTCGCGTGAGTGGCATTTGGATCGTGCATGCTGGTGGGCTACCTGCCAATGCGCACAAGCCTTGCACACTAGCCTTGCGCACGAGCCTTGCACAAAAGCCTTGGACACAAGCCTTGCGCACAAGCCATGCGCACAAGCCTTGGACGCTAGCCTTGCACACAAGCCATGCATACAAGCCTTGCTCACAAGCCTTGGGCACTGGCCCATCGCAGTAGCCTTGCACACAAGCCTTGCGCACTAGCTTTGGGCACGAGCCTTGCGCACTTGCCTTGGGCACTAGCCTTGCACACAACCCTTGGGAACTAGCCTTGCGCACCAGCCTTGCCCACAAGCCTTGCACACCAGCCTTGCACACTAGCCTTGCATACAAGCCTTGCACACTAGCCTTGCACACAGGCCATGCTCACTAGCCTTGGGCACTAGCCTTGCACACAGACCTTGGGCACTAGCCTTGCGCACTAGCCTTGCCCACGAGCCTTGCACACTAGCCTTGCACGCAGGCCTTGCACGCTAGGCATGCTTGGGCCAGCAGCTCCCGCATCAAGTCGGCGGGTGTAGGCACGGTTGGGCGCAGATCCCGCATCGCCTCGTCGCGTCTGGGCGCAAACCCGTCGCGTCTCGTTGCGTCTTCAGAAGTCGTCGCTAACAGCACCTTTGGTTGCCACTGGTGGTTAGGCGGGTTGGTTGCGCAAACCCTATAGGAGGGTGGCATGCTGCGGGGCGCTGGAATGCGCAGGCTTAGGGCGTTTTTGCCCGGATAGGCACTGGAATGTGCTGGTTTTGGGCGTTTTTGCCTGGATAGGCTAAGGAATGGGCATGCTTTGGGCGTTTTCCCCGGATAGGCACTGGAATGGGCTGGTTTTGGGCGTTTTTGCCTGGATAGGCTAACGAATGGGGCATGCTTTGGGCGTTTTTGCCCGGGTAGGCACTGGAATGCCTGGCCTTGGCTGGGCATTGCTGGGTTGGGCTCCCTTGGCCTTTCAGGCGCCTTGGATGCTGTCTTGTGAAGACCATGGGCACAAGGCCATGGCATATAGTGGGGAATGGACCATGGTTGCCAAGGTTAGGCAATATAGAGGGCGGTGGGCGAGTAGGCCATGGCGTCACTGGTTTGCCCGTGTTTGCTCCCTTTGTGCGTTGTTTGGTTTTGGGAGCACACCTACCTTGCTAGGCTCGGCGGCTTACCCCTGCCCTTGTGGGTACTGGGTTGCACGTCTGTTTGCAACCCTATGGCTTGGTTGCTGCTGGCTTGGTTGGGTAGTTTGCCTCCGCCAATGCGCACGAGGGTTCCTTTTCTTCGTACCTGTGAGCTTACCTCCCTTGTTCGATTTG
>NW_027518794.1:515000-518681 GCF_043159265.1 Tasmannia lanceolata | reverse complement strand
ACCGAAGTGAATTTGCTTGCTCAGTGTGATGGCATAACCAGTTTGACGAATTAGCAGACATGCTCAGGATGAAGAGCTGGTCAATGACTGAAGTACTTTTATGGCAGTTCACAATTACAATCGAGCATGCGTGATGCTCTTCTCAGAAAGACCTTGGAACGAACGCCAAGGCCGCTTAGATTTGATAATGGGTTTGCTGTGCTGAAATGGGACAGTGTGGTGAGCTCAGATGGCATATGGGCAGACTGTGTTGGTATGGGACGACATGGTATGTTTGTGTGTTTCTTGCTGCTTTAGAATCTCTTAGTTTGTCGAAATTGAAAGGACAGCTCAATCTGAATGATGGAATATTTGGGGTGGTTAGCAGTGTGAGTACTAGCCGCAAGTGCCCAAGGAGACCATTTGTGGCATAAGGGTTGATTGTTCAAATCAAGTTCTATAGTGTTGAACCGAAGCAGGCAAGACTAAGCGTCGCAGTTGATTGATCCCAACAGGGGATTCTTGGCCTCAGGAGGAGGCGAGACTGATGTGGTGGTCTCTTTGCTTGGGAGTGCTTGTGGACTCCGTGGTTGGTTTGCACTTTGCAGGTGGCAAGTGCTGCACTTGGCCGAAAGTGAGGCAGGTGCTGTGCCAGAAGTGGTGGCACATTCAGGGAGAGACGAAGCGGTGCAAGTTGGCCATTTCGGAAGACCACTCCAGAGGAAGCTCGAGTGTAGCTGAGGAGGAACTTGAGAGTTGCTTGAAGAAATGATTCAAGCTGGTCGCTCTGCCCTCATGGAGTTTGGTGGAGTGCTCAGAACCATCATAACCGGTTGTAGGTGAGCCAAAACCTTCAGTGCCGAAAGTGTTGGCACGTTAACCGGTTGTAGGTGAGCCAAAACCTTCCGTGCCGAAAGTGATGGCACGCTACCCGGTTGTAGGTGAGCCAAAACCTTCCATGCCGAAAGTGATGGCGTGTTATCCGGTTGTAGGTGAGCCAAAACCTTCCGTGCCGAAAGTGTTGGCACGTTTTCCGGTTGTAGGTGAACCAAAACCTTCCATGCCGAAAGTGATGGCGTGTTATCCGGTTGTAGGTGAGCCAAAACCTTCCGTGCCGAAAGTGGTGGCACGTCATCCGGTTGTAGGTGAGCCATAACCTTCCGTGCCGAAAGTGATGGCACGTCATCCACAGCGTTTGTAGGCACCGTCAGAAAACCTTCGCCTAGTTTGATGGAGTCCGGGAAAACCATCGTTGTTGAAGATAACTCCAGCAGAGCTATAGTGCAGTGATTGGCAGAACTTGAGGCAGTGTGGTATGCAGTAGAAGTCAGAATACGCTGATTGTCGAAGTACCAGTGGCAGCTGCTTTCAAGATTGAGAAGTCATCGTTATTGTGGAACTGAGCTTCATAGAGCGTTCAGTGTCGACGAGGACGTCGACGTTATCAGGTGGGGGAGTGTCACGGGGAAACAGTTCAGGACACAACCGGTATTAGAATCCATCTCGCCTCGTCTCGTTGCGTCTTGGAAATGCGTTGTTTATAGCACCTTTGGTCGCCACTGGTGGTTAAGGGGGTTGGTTGGCCAAACACTATAGGAGGAGGTGACCCTGTGACTTGTGACTTCTCCCCCGTTAGGCCCAGCAGGTGTGGGCAGGAGCCTTGGTGGCTTGCTCATGGGTTGCAAGAGGACTTGCTTGTGCATCTGTTGCACACAGTAGGAAATCATACTTCAACTCGTAGGCGTGCCCTAAGGGAGCTTTGGGTGCGGACTGCGAGCTATCCATAGGGATGCTCCAGTTTCTTTGGTTGAGGATGGGGGCCAAAGACAGTGCATGTGGGTTGGGTTCCCACATGCATTGCGCGGCGGACCGGTGCAGGGGGCTTCTTATACTGTTTGCCCCTCTGCATCGCGGTACGTCTCGTGGGTAGGCCATTCTCTAGGCCTTCCATGGGTTCGTGCCGGGGCGACTTCGGTTGTCCTCGCGAGGTACACACCTTGCGGATCAGTCCATGGGGCATCTTGCTCCTTGGATGACCAAGCCCTAGTGCTTGGCGGATTGGTGCGTGGCATCGTCATGCCTCGTACTCGATGGACTTTGCATTAGGCCCCAAGGCCTTATGTTCGATGTACTCGTGATGCAGGCTGATCATGAGTGTGGGTATCTAGAAGCGCATGTCAAGATCTGAGCCAAGTAGCCTGTTGAACAGCTTAGAGTTTGTGTGCACCTTTGAAGCATCAAGGGGTGTTGGCGTGCAGGGCCTTTAAAGGCTTGCAGGATTGAAGGCTGGCCCTAGCATTCGTGCATGTTGGGGCGCCGCACGGGTTATTCCGTTGCTCAAATATTTGGCCCGTGACACTTGGGCACTAGCCTTGCGCACTAGCGTTCCACATGAGCCTTGCACACTAGCCTTGGACACTAGCCTTGCACACAGGCCTTGCACACTAGGCATGCTTGGGCGAGCTGATCCCGCATCAAGTCGACGGGTCTAGGCATTCTTGGGCGCAGATCCCGCATCGTCTCGTCGCGTCTGGGCGCAAACACGTCGCGTCTCGTTGCGTCTTCAGAAGTCGTCGCTAACAGCACCTTTGGTTGCCACTGGTGGTTAGGCTGGTTGGTTGCGCAAACCCTATAGGAGGGTGGCATGCTGGTGGGCGTTTTTGCCCGGATAGGCACTAGAATGTGCAGATTTTGGGCGTTTTTGCCTGGATAGGCTAAGGAATGGGCATGCTTTGGGCGTTTTTGCCCGGATAGGCACCAGAATGCTTGGCCTTGGCTTGTCCTAGCAAGGCATTGCTGGGTTGGGCTCCCTTGGCCTTTTGGGCGCCTTGGACGATGTCTTGCGAAGACCATGGGCACAAGGCCATGGCATATGGTGAGGAAAGGACCACGGTTGCCAAGGTTAGGCACCGGAATGCTTGGCCTTGGCTTGCCAAAGCAGGGCATTGCTGGGTTGGGCTCCCTTGGCCTTCCGGGCGCCTTGGACACTGTCTTGGGAAGACCATGGGCACAAGGCCATGGCATATGGTGGGGAATGGACCACGGTTGCCAAGGCTAGGCATATAGAGAGGAATTGCATTTTTGCCCGGATAGGCACCGGAATGCTTGGCCTTGGCTTGCCATAGCAGGGCATTGCTGGGTTGGGCTCCCTTGGCCTTCCGGGGGCCTTGGACGCTGTCTTGGGAAGACCATGGGCACAAGGCCATGGCATATAGTGAGGAATGGACCACGGTTGGCAAGGCTAGGCATATAGAGAGGAATGGACCACGGTTGCCAAGGTTGCGCAAGTTTTGGGCATTTTTTGCCCGGATATGCCCAAGTATGCCCCGATAGGCCCGTTACGCCCCGGTATGAACGCGTATGCCCGGATTGACTCGGTATGCCTTGGGATACATGCGTATGCCCCGATAGGCTTGGTACGCCCCGATATGCGCACGTGTGCCCCAGTAGGGCTCGGTATGCCCCGGTATGTACGCGTGTGCCCCGATAGGCCCGGTATGCCCCGATATGCACACGTGTGCCCCAATAGGGGTCGGTATGCCCCGGTAGGTACGCGTGTGCCCCGTAATGCACGTTTCGCAGATCTCCCCGCATGTCCCGCCCCTATATGTAATACTTACTTACTTACTTACTTTCTTTCTTGCTTGCTTGCTTGCTTGCAATGGTTGGGAGTGCCCGGCATGCCCCGCTGCAGAGACCAAG
>NW_027518794.1:502500-505000 GCF_043159265.1 Tasmannia lanceolata | reverse complement strand
AGGAATGGGCATGCTTTGGGCGTTTTTGCCCGGATAGGCACCGGAATGCTTGGCCTTGGCTTGTCCTAGCAAGGCATTGCTGGGTTGGGCTCCCTTGGCCTTTTGGGCGCCTTGGACGATGTCTTGCGAAGACCATGGGCACAAGGCCATGGCATATGGTGAGGAAAGGACCACGGTTGCCAAGGTTAGGCACCGGAATGCTTGGCCTTGGCTTGCCCTAGCAGGGCATTGCTGGGTTGGGCTCCCTTGGCCTTTTGGGCGCCTTGGACGATGTCTTGCGAAGACCATGGGCACAAGGCCATGGCATATGGTGAGGAAAGGACCACGGTTGCCAAGGTTAGGCACCGGAATGCTTGGCCTTGGCTTGCCAAAGCAGGGCATTGCTGGGTTGGGCTCCCTTGGCCTTCCGGGCGCCTTGGACACTGTCTTGGGAAGACCATGGGCACAAGGCCATGGCATATGGTGGGGAATGGACCACGGTTGCCAAGGCTAGGCATATAGAGAGGAATCGCATTTTTGCCCGGATAGGCACCGGAATGCTTGGCCTTGGCTTGCCATAGCAGGGCATTGCTGGGTTGGGCTCCCTTGGCCTTCCGGGGGCCTTGGACGCTGTCTTGGGAAGACCATGGGCACAAGGCCATGGCATATAGTGAGGAATGGACCACGGTTGGCAAGGCTAGGCATATAGAGAGGAATGGACCACGGTTGCCAAGGTTGCGCAAGTTTTGGGCATTTTTTGCCCGGATATGCCCAAGTATGCCCCGATAGGCCCGTTACGCCCCGGTATGAACGCGTATGCCCGGATAGACTCGGTATGCCTTGGGATACATGCGTATGCCCCGATAGGCTTGGTACGCCCCGATATGCGCACGTGTGCCCCAGTAGGGCTCGGTATGCCCCGGTATGTACGCGTGTGCCCCGATAGGCCCGGTATGCCCCGATATGCACACGTGTGCCCCAATAGGGGTCGGTATGCCCCGGTAGGTACGCGTGTGCCCCGTAATGCACGTTTCGCAGATCTCCCCGCATGTCCCGCCCCTATATGTAATACTTACTTACTTACTTACTTTCTTTCTTGCTTGCTTGCTTGCTTGCAATGGTTGGGAGTGCCCGGCATGCCCCGCTGCAGAGACCAAGGGCGCAATGACTTGGCACCGCGGATGCCGGGACTCCGGCACTTCCCGTGGCACTGATGGTTGGTTCCAAAGACAAAAGGCCGTGCAAGGCCACCGCACCGCGGATGATTTTGCTCGTGCTGGCGCCGTTGTGTGGCCAAAGAACATGCGCGAATGCTCGTGTCGGAAGGGTTGGTGTCCTGGCCCCGCGGGTGTCACGAATGCTCGGTTGCGAAGACCATGGGACCAGAGCCATGGCACGTCGGATGATGGCTCCAGCTGGCGCCCCGGCACTTTCTGTGGCATTGATGCTCGGTTTCAAAGACAAACGAGCGCAGGGCCAGGGGACCGCGGATGACTGCTCGTGCTGGCCCCGTTGGGCGGCATTGATGGTCGGTTGCAAAGAAAATGCGCGATTGCTCGTGTCGGGGCCTGGCAAGCCAAGGCCAAGCGAGCCATGGCAACGCGGATGATGGCTCCAGCTGGCGCCCCGGCACTTTCTGTGGCATTGATGCTCGGTTTCGAAGACAAACGTGCGCAGGGCCAGGGGACCGCGGAGGACTGCTCGTGCTGGCCCCGTTGGGCGGCATTGATGGTGTGTTGCAGAGAGCATGTGCGATTGCAAGTGTCGGCCGGGTTTGGGTTCCCTTGGGCTTTCGGGTGCCTTGGACGTTGTCTTGCGAAGACCATGGGCACAAGGCCCCGTCCTGGCCCCTTGTTCGATTCGCTCTCGTCTTGCGCTTGCTTCCAAGGTCCTCCATGACCTTCCCCATGGCCTTGCTAGATCCCCCCCATGACGCATGACCTCTGTCCGTTGATTGGTTTTGAGTGCACACCATGCCCGGCTTGGCACCGTGTTGTCGCGTGAGTGGCATTTGGATCGTGCATGCTGGTGGGCTACCTGCCAATGCGCACAAGCCTTGCACACTAGCCTTGCGCACGAGCCTTGCACAAAAGCCTTGGACACAAGCCTTGCGCACAAGCCATGCGCACAAGCCTTGGACGCTAGCCTTGCACACAAGCCATGCATACAAGCCTTGCTCACAAGCCTTGGGCACTGGCCCATCGCAGTAGCCTTGCACACAAGCCTTGCGCACTAGCTTTGGGCACGAGCCTTGCGCACTTGCCTTGGGCACTAGCCTTGCACACAACCCTTGGGAACTAGCCTTGCGCACCAGCCTTGCCCACAAGCCTTGCACACCAGCCTTGCACACTAGCCTTGCATACAAGCCTTGCACACTAGCCTTGCACACAGGCCATGCTCACTAGCCTTGGGCACTAGCCTTGCACACAGACCTTGGGCACTAGCCTTGCGCACTAGCCTTGCCCACGAGCCTTGCACACTAGCCTTGCACGCAGGCCTTGCACGCTAGGCATGCTTGGGC
>NW_027518794.1:492500-497500 GCF_043159265.1 Tasmannia lanceolata | reverse complement strand
CAAGGCATTGCTGGGTTGGGCTCCCTTGGCCTTTTGGGCGCCTTGGACGATGTCTTGCGAAGACCATGGGCACAAGGCCATGGCATATGGTGAGGAAAGGACCACGGTTGCCAAGGTTAGGCACCGGAATGCTTGGCCTTGGCTTGCCCTAGCAGGGCATTGCTGGGTTGGGCTCCCTTGGCCTTTTGGGCGCCTTGGACGATGTCTTGCGAAGACCATGGGCACAAGGCCATGGCATATGGTGAGGAAAGGACCACGGTTGCCAAGGTTAGGCACCGGAATGCTTGGCCTTGGCTTGCCAAAGCAGGGCATTGCTGGGTTGGGCTCCCTTGGCCTTCCGGGCGCCTTGGACACTGTCTTGGGAAGACCATGGGCACAAGGCCATGGCATATGGTGGGGAATGGACCACGGTTGCCAAGGCTAGGCATATAGAGAGGAATCGCATTTTTGCCCGGATAGGCACCGGAATGCTTGGCCTTGGCTTGCCATAGCAGGGCATTGCTGGGTTGGGCTCCCTTGGCCTTCCGGGGGCCTTGGACGCTGTCTTGGGAAGACCATGGGCACAAGGCCATGGCATATAGTGAGGAATGGACCACGGTTGGCAAGGCTAGGCATATAGAGAGGAATGGACCACGGTTGCCAAGGTTGCGCAAGTTTTGGGCATTTTTTGCCCGGATATGCCCAAGTATGCCCCGATAGGCCCGTTACGCCCCGGTATGAACGCGTATGCCCGGATAGACTCGGTATGCCTTGGGATACATGCGTATGCCCCGATAGGCTTGGTACGCCCCGATATGCGCACGTGTGCCCCAGTAGGGCTCGGTATGCCCCGGTATGTACGCGTGTGCCCCGATAGGCCCGGTATGCCCTGATAGGCCCGGTATGCCCCGATATGCACACGTGTGCCCCAATAGGGGTCGGTATGCCCCGGTAGGTACGCGTGTGCCCCGTAATGCACGTTTCGCAGATCTCCCCGCATGTCCCGCCCCTATATGTAATACTTACTTACTTACTTACTTTCTTTCTTGCTTGCTTGCTTGCTTGCAATGGTTGGGAGTGCCCGGCATGCCCCGCTGCAGAGACCAAGGGCGCAATGACTTGGCACCGCGGATGCCGGGACTCCGGCACTTCCCGTGGCACTGATGGTTGGTTCCAAAGACAAAAGGCCGTGCAAGGCCACCGCACCGCGGATGATTTTGCTCGTGCTGGCGCCGTTGTGTGGCCAAAGAACATGCGCGAATGCTCGTGTCGGAAGGGTTGGTGTCCTGGCCCCGCGGGTGTCACGAATGCTCGGTTGCGAAGACCATGGGACCAGAGCCATGGCACGTCGGATGATGGCTCCAGCTGGCGCCCCGGCACTTTCTGTGGCATTGATGCTCGGTTTCAAAGACAAACGTGCGCAGTGCCAGGGGACCGCGGATGACTGCTCGTGCTGGCCCCGTTGGGCGGCATTGATGGTCGGTTGCAAAGAAAATGCGCGATTGCTCGTGTCGGGGCCCGGCAAGCCAAGGCCAAGCGAGCCATGGCACGTCGGATGATGGCTCCAGCTGGCGCCCCGGCACTTTCTGTGGCATTGATGCTCGGTTTCAAAGACAAACGTGCGCAGGGCCAGGGGACCGCGGATGACTGCTCGTGCTGGCCCCGTTGGGCGGCATTGATGGTCGGTTGCAAAGAAAATGCGCGATTGCTCGTGTCGGGGCCTGGCAAGCCAAGGCCAAGCGAGCCATGGCAACGCGGATGATGGCTCGCTAGTGCTGGCGCCGTGCACAGTGGCCTCGCACACTCGCCCTGCACGCTTCCCTTGCACGCAGCCTTGCACACTAGCCTCGCATGCGAGCCTTGCACCCTAGCCATGCAAACTAGCCTTGCACGGTAGCCATGCACACAAGCCGTGCACATTAGCCATGCGCACAAGCCCCGCACACTAGCCTTGCGCACAACCCTTGCACACAAGCCATGCACTCGAGCAATGCACACAAGCCTTGCACTCAAGCAATGCACACAAGCCCTGGACACTAGCCTTGCACACGGGCCTGGCACACAAGCCTTGGGCACTAGCCTTGCGCACTAGCGTTCCACATGAGCCTTGCACACTAGCCTTGGACACTAGCCTTGCACACAGGCCTTGCACACTAGGCATGCTTGGGCGAGCTGATCCCGCATCAAGTCGACGGGTCTAGGCATTCTTGGGCGCAGATCCCGCATCGTCTCGTCGCGTCTGGGCGCAAACACGTCGCGTCTCGTTGCGTCTTCAGAAGTCGTCGCTAACAGCACCTTTGGTTGCCACTGGTGGTTAGGCTGGTTGGTTGCGCAAACCCTATAGGAGGGTGGCATGCTGGTGGGCGTTTTTGCCCGGATAGGCACTAGAATGTGCAGATTTTGGGCGTTTTTGCCTGGATAGGCTAAGGAATGGGCATGCTTTGGGCGTTTTTGCCCGGATAGGCACCGGAATGCTTGGCCTTGGCTTGTCCTAGCAAGGCATTGCTGGGTTGGGCTCCCTTGGCCTTTTGGGCGCCTTGGACGATGTCTTGCGAAGACCATGGGCACAAGGCCATGGCATATGGTGAGGAAAGGACCACGGTTGCCAAGGTTAGGCACCGGAATGCTTGGCCTTGGCTTGCCAAAGCAGGGCATTGCTGGGTTGGGCTCCCTTGGCCTTCCGGGCGCCTTGGACACTGTCTTGGGAAGACCATGGGCACAAGGCCATGGCATATGGTGGGGAATGGACCACGGTTGCCAAGGCTAGGCATATAGAGAGGAATTGCATTTTTGCCCGGATAGGCACCGGAATGCTTGGCCTTGGCTTGCCATAGCAGGGCATTGCTGGGTTGGGCTCCCTTGGCCTTCCGGGGGCCTTGGACGCTGTCTTGGGAAGACCATGGGCACAAGGCCATGGCATATAGTGAGGAATGGACCACGGTTGGCAAGGCTAGGCATATAGAGAGGAATGGACCACGGTTGCCAAGGTTGCGCAAGTTTTGGGCATTTTTTGCCCGGATATGCCCAAGTATGCCCCGATAGGCCCGTTACGCCCCGGTATGAACGCGTATGCCCGGATTGACTCGGTATGCCTTGGGATACATGCGTATGCCCCGATAGGCTTGGTACGCCCCGATATGCGCACGTGTGCCCCAGTAGGGCTCGGTATGCCCCGGTATGTACGCGTGTGCCCCGATAGGCCCGGTATGCCCCGATATGCACACGTGTGCCCCAATAGGGGTCGGTATGCCCCGGTAGGTACGCGTGTGCCCCGTAATGCACGTTTCGCAGATCTCCCCGCATGTCCCGCCCCTATATGTAATACTTACTTACTTACTTACTTTCTTTCTTGCTTGCTTGCTTGCTTGCAATGGTTGGGAGTGCCCGGCATGCCCCGCTGCAGAGACCAAGGGCGCAATGACTTGGCACCGCGGATGCCGGGACTCCGGCACTTCCCGTGGCACTGATGGTTGGTTCCAAAGACAAAAGGCCGTGCAAGGCCACCGCACCGCGGATGATTTTGCTCGTGCTGGCGCCGTTGTGTGGCCAAAGAACATGCGCGAATGCTCGTGTCGGAAGGGTTGGTGTCCTGGCCCCGCGGGTGTCACGAATGCTCGGTTGCGAAGACCATGGGACCAGAGCCATGGCACGTCGGATGATGGCTCCAGCTGGCGCCCCGGCACTTTCTGTGGCATTGATGCTCGGTTTCAAAGACAAACGTGCGCAGGGCCAGGGGACCGCGGATGACTGCTCGTGCTGGCCCCGTTGGGCGGCATTGATGGTCGGTTGCAAAGAAAATGCGCGATTGCTCGTGTCGGGGCCTGGCAAGCCAAGGCCAAGCGAGCCATGGCAACGCGGATGATGGCTCCAGCTGGCGCCCCGGCACTTTCTGTGGCATTGATGCTCGGTTTCGAAGACAAACGTGCGCAGGGCCAGGGGACCGCGGAGGACTGCTCGTGCTGGCCCCGTTGGGCGGCATTGATGGTGTGTTGCAGAGAGCATGTGCGATTGCAAGTGTCGGCCGGGTTTGGGTTCCCTTGGGCTTTCGGGTGCCTTGGACGCTGTCTTGCGAAGACCATGGGCACAAGGCCCCGTCCTGGCCCCTTGTTCGATTCGCTCTCGTCTTGCGCTTGCTTCCAAGGTCCTCCATGACCTTCCCCATGGCCTTGCTAGATCCCCCCCATGACGCATGACCTCTGTCCGTTGATTGGTTTTGAGTGCACACCATGCCCGGCTTGGCACCGTGTTGTCGCGTGAGTGGCATTTGGATCGTGCATGCTGGTGGGCTACCTGCCAATGCGCACAAGCCTTGCACACTAGCCTTGCGCACGAGCCTTGCACAAAAGCCTTGGACACAAGCCTTGCGCACAAGCCATGCGCACAAGCCTTGGACGCTAGCCTTGCACACAAGCCATGCATACAAGCCTTGCTCACAAGCCTTGGGCACTGGCCCATCGCAGTAGCCTTGCACACAAGCCTTGCGCACTAGCTTTGGGCACGAGCCTTGCGCACTTGCCTTGGGCACTAGCCTTGCACACAACCCTTGGGAACTAGCCTTGCGCACCAGCCTTGCCCACAAGCCTTGCACACCAGCCTTGCACACTAGCCTTGCATACAAGCCTTGCACACTAGCCTTGCACACAGGCCATGCTCACTAGCCTTGGGCACTAGCCTTGCACACAGACCTTGGGCACTAGCCTTGCGCACTAGCCTTGCCCACGAGCCTTGCACACTAGCCTTGCACGCAGGCCTTGCACGCTAGGCATGCTTGGGCCAGCAGCTCCCGCATCAAGTCGGCGGGTGTAGGCACGGTTGGGCGCAGATCCCGCATCGCCTCGTCGCGTCTGGGCGCAAACCCGTCGCGTCTCGTTGCGTCTTCAGAAGTCGTCGCTAACAGCACCTTTGGTTGCCACTGGTGGTTAGGCGGGTTGGTTGCGCAAACCCTATAGGAGGGTGGCATGCTGCGGGGCGCTGGAATGCGCAGGCTTAGGGCGTTTTTGCCCGGATAGGCACTGGAATGT
>NW_027518794.1:470000-472500 GCF_043159265.1 Tasmannia lanceolata | reverse complement strand
ATATGGTGGGGAATGGACCACGGTTGCCAAGGCTAGGCATATAGAGAGGAATCGCATTTTTGCCCGGATAGGCACCGGAATGCTTGGCCTTGGCTTGCCATAGCAGGGCATTGCTGGGTTGGGCTCCCTTGGCCTTCCGGGGGCCTTGGACGCTGTCTTGGGAAGACCATGGGCACAAGGCCATGGCATATAGTGAGGAATGGACCACGGTTGGCAAGGCTAGGCATATAGAGAGGAATGGACCACGGTTGCCAAGGTTGCGCAAGTTTTGGGCATTTTTTGCCCGGATATGCCCAAGTATGCCCCGATAGGCCCGTTACGCCCCGGTATGAACGCGTATGCCCGGATAGACTCGGTATGCCTTGGGATACATGCGTATGCCCCGATAGGCTTGGTACGCCCCGATATGCGCACGTGTGCCCCAGTAGGGCTCGGTATGCCCCGGTATGTACGCGTGTGCCCCGATAGGCCCAGTATGCCCCGATATGCACACGTGTGCCCCAATAGGGGTCGGTATGCCCCGGTAGGTACGCGTGTGCCCCGTAATGCACGTTTCGCAGATCTCCCCGCATGTCCCGCCCCTATATGTAATACTTACTTACTTACTTACTTTCTTTCTTGCTTGCTTGCTTGCTTGCAATGGTTGGGAGTGCCCGGCATGCCCCGCTGCAGAGACCAAGGGCGCAATGACTTGGCACCGCGGATGCCGGGACTCCGGCACTTCCCGTGGCACTGATGGTTGGTTCCAAAGACAAAAGGCCGTGCAAGGCCACCGCACCGCGGATGATTTTGCTCGTGCTGGCGCCGTTGTGTGGCCAAAGAACATGCGCGAATGCTCGTGTCGGAAGGGTTGGTGTCCTGGCCCCGCGGGTGTCACGAATGCTCGGTTGCGAAGACCATGGGACCAGAGCCATGGCACGTCGGATGATGGCTCCAGCTGGCGCCCCGGCACTTTCTGTGGCATTGATGCTCGGTTTCAAAGACAAACGTGCGCAGGGCCAGGGGACCGCGGATGACTGCTCGTGCTGGCCCCGTTGGGCGGCATTGATGGTCGGTTGCAAAGAAAATGCGCGATTGCTCGTGTCGGGGCCTGGCAAGCCAAGGCCAAGCGAGCCATGGCAACGCGGATGATGGCTCCAGCTGGCGCCCCGGCACTTTCTGTGGCATTGATGCTCGGTTTCGAAGACAAACGTGCGCAGGGCCAGGGGACCGCGGAGGACTGCTCGTGCTGGCCCCGTTGGGCGGCATTGATGGTGTGTTGCAGAGAGCATGTGCGATTGCAAGTGTCGGCCGGGTTTGGGTTCCCTTGGGCTTTCGGGTGCCTTGGACGCTGTCTTGCGAAGACCATGGGCACAAGGCCCCGTCCTGGCCCCTTGTTCGATTCGCTCTCGTCTTGCGCTTGCTTCCAAGGTCCTCCATGACCTTCCCCATGGCCTTGCTAGATCCCCCCCATGACGCATGACCTCTGTCCGTTGATTGGTTTTGAGTGCACACCATGCCCGGCTTGGCACCGTGTTGTCGCGTGAGTGGCATTTGGATCGTGCATGCTGGTGGGCTACCTGCCAATGCGCACAAGCCTTGCACACTAGCCTTGCGCACGAGCCTTGCACAAAAGCCTTGGACACAAGCCTTGCGCACAAGCCATGCGCACAAGCCTTGGACGCTAGCCTTGCACACAAGCCATGCATACAAGCCTTGCTCACAAGCCTTGGGCACTGGCCCATCGCAGTAGCCTTGCACACAAGCCTTGCGCACTAGCTTTGGGCACGAGCCTTGCGCACTTGCCTTGGGCACTAGCCTTGCACACAACCCTTGGGAACTAGCCTTGCGCACCAGCCTTGCCCACAAGCCTTGCACACCAGCCTTGCACACTAGCCTTGCATACAAGCCTTGCACACTAGCCTTGCACACAGGCCATGCTCACTAGCCTTGGGCACTAGCCTTGCACACAGACCTTGGGCACTAGCCTTGCGCACTAGCCTTGCCCACGAGCCTTGCACACTAGCCTTGCACGCAGGCCTTGCACGCTAGGCATGCTTGGGCCAGCAGCTCCCGCATCAAGTCGGCGGGTGTAGGCACGGTTGGGCGCAGATCCCGCATCGCCTCGTCGCGTCTGGGCGCAAACCCGTCGCGTCTCGTTGCGTCTTCAGAAGTCGTCGCTAACAGCACCTTTGGTTGCCACTGGTGGTTAGGCGGGTTGGTTGCGCAAACCCTATAGGAGGGTGGCATGCTGCGGGGCGCTGGAATGCGCAGGCTTAGGGCGTTTTTGCCCGGATAGGCACTGGAATGTGCTGGTTTTGGGCGTTTTTGCCTGGATAGGCTAAGGAATGGGCATGCTTTGGGCGTTTTCCCCGGATAGGCACTGGAATGGGCTGGTTTTGGGCGTTTTTGCCTGGATAGGCTAACGAATGGGGCATGCTTTGGGCGTTTTTGCCCGGGTAGGCACTGGAATGCCTGGCCTTGGCTGGGCATTGCTGGGTTGGGCTCCCTTGGCCTTTCA
>NW_027518794.1:445000-450000 GCF_043159265.1 Tasmannia lanceolata | reverse complement strand
AGGCTAGGCATATAGAGAGGAATGGACCACGGTTGCCAAGGTTGCGCAAGTTTTGGGCATTTTTTGCCCGGATATGCCCAAGTATGCCCCGATAGGCCCGTTACGCCCCGGTATGAACGCGTATGCCCGGATAGACTCGGTATGCCTTGGGATACATGCGTATGCCCCGATAGGCTTGGTACGCCCCGATATGCGCACGTGTGCCCCAGTAGGGCTCGGTATGCCCCGGTATGTACGCGTGTGCCCCGATAGGCCCGGTATGCCCTGATAGGCCCGGTATGCCCCGATATGCACACGTGTGCCCCAATAGGGGTCGGTATGCCCCGGTAGGTACGCGTGTGCCCCGTAATGCACGTTTCGCAGATCTCCCCGCATGTCCCGCCCCTATATGTAATACTTACTTACTTACTTTCTTTCTTGCTTGCTTGCTTGCTTGCAATGGTTGGGAGTGCCCGGCATGCCCCGCTGCAGAGACCAAGGGCGCAATGACTTGGCACCGCGGATGCCGGGACTCCGGCACTTCCCGTGGCACTGATGGTTGGTTCCAAAGACAAAAGGCCGTGCAAGGCCACCGCACCGCGGATGATTTTGCTCGTGCTGGCGCCGTTGTGTGGCCAAAGAACATGCGCGAATGCTCGTGTCGGAAGGGTTGGTGTCCTGGCCCCGCGGGTGTCACGAATGCTCGGTTGCGAAGACCATGGGACCAGAGCCATGGCACGTCGGATGATGGCTCCAGCTGGCGCCCCGGCACTTTCTGTGGCATTGATGCTCGGTTTCAAAGACAAACGTGCGCAGTGCCAGGGGACCGCGGATGACTGCTCGTGCTGGCCCCGTTGGGCGGCATTGATGGTCGGTTGCAAAGAAAATGCGCGATTGCTCGTGTCGGGGCCCGGCAAGCCAAGGCCAAGCGAGCCATGGCACGTCGGATGATGGCTCCAGCTGGCGCCCCGGCACTTTCTGTGGCATTGATGCTCGGTTTCAAAGACAAACGTGCGCAGGGCCAGGGGACCGCGGATGACTGCTCGTGCTGGCCCCGTTGGGCGGCATTGATGGTCGGTTGCAAAGAAAATGCGCGATTGCTCGTGTCGGGGCCTGGCAAGCCAAGGCCAAGCGAGCCATGGCAACGCGGATGATGGCTCGCTAGTGCTGGCGCCGTGCACAGTGGCCTCGCACACTCGCCCTGCACGCTTCCCTTGCACGCAGCCTTGCACACTAGCCTCGCATGCGAGCCTTGCACCCTAGCCATGCAAACTAGCCTTGCACGGTAGCCATGCACACAAGCCGTGCACATTAGCCATGCGCACAAGCCCCGCACACTAGCCTTGCGCACAACCCTTGCACACAAGCCATGCACTCGAGCAATGCACACAAGCCTTGCACTCAAGCAATGCACACAAGCCCTGGACACTAGCCTTGCACACGGGCCTGGCACACAAGCCTTGGGCACTAGCCTTGCGCACTAGCGTTCCACATGAGCCTTGCACACTAGCCTTGGACACTAGCCTTGCACACAGGCCTTGCACACTAGGCATGCTTGGGCGAGCTGATCCCGCATCAAGTCGACGGGTCTAGGCATTCTTGGGCGCAGATCCCGCATCGTCTCGTCGCGTCTGGGCGCAAACACGTCGCGTCTCGTTGCGTCTTCAGAAGTCGTCGCTAACAGCACCTTTGGTTGCCACTGGTGGTTAGGCTGGTTGGTTGCGCAAACCCTATAGGAGGGTGGCATGCTGGTGGGCGTTTTTGCCCGGATAGGCACTAGAATGTGCAGATTTTGGGCGTTTTTGCCTGGATAGGCTAAGGAATGGGCATGCTTTGGGCGTTTTTGCCCGGATAGGCACCGGAATGCTTGGCCTTGGCTTGTCCTAGCAAGGCATTGCTGGGTTGGGCTCCCTTGGCCTTTTGGGCGCCTTGGACGATGTCTTGCGAAGACCATGGGCACAAGGCCATGGCATATGGTGAGGAAAGGACCACGGTTGCCAAGGTTAGGCACCGGAATGCTTGGCCTTGGCTTGCCAAAGCAGGGCATTGCTGGGTTGGGCTCCCTTGGCCTTCCGGGCGCCTTGGACACTGTCTTGGGAAGACCATGGGCACAAGGCCATGGCATATGGTGGGGAATGGACCACGGTTGCCAAGGCTAGGCATATAGAGAGGAATTGCATTTTTGCCCGGATAGGCACCGGAATGCTTGGCCTTGGCTTGCCATAGCAGGGCATTGCTGGGTTGGGCTCCCTTGGCCTTCCGGGGGCCTTGGACGCTGTCTTGGGAAGACCATGGGCACAAGGCCATGGCATATAGTGAGGAATGGACCACGGTTGGCAAGGCTAGGCATATAGAGAGGAATGGATCACGGTTGCCAAGGTTGCGCAAGTTTTGGGCATTTTTTGCCCGGATATGCCCAAGTATGCCCCGATAGGCCCGTTACGCCCCGGTATGAACGCGTATGCCCGGATTGACTCGGTATGCCTTGGGATACATGCGTATGCCCCGATAGGCTTGGTACGCCCCGATATGCGCACGTGTGCCCCAGTAGGGCTCGGTATGCCCCGGTATGTACGCGTGTGCCCCGATAGGCCCGGTATGCCCCGATATGCACACGTGTGCCCCAATAGGGGTCGGTATGCCCCGGTAGGTACGCGTGTGCCCCGTAATGCACGTTTCGCAGATCTCCCCGCATGTCCCGCCCCTATATGTAATACTTACTTACTTACTTACTTTCTTTCTTGCTTGCTTGCTTGCTTGCAATGGTTGGGAGTGCCCGGCATGCCCCGCTGCAGAGACCAAGGGCGCAATGACTTGGCACCGCGGATGCCGGGACTCCGGCACTTCCCGTGGCACTGATGGTTGGTTCCAAAGACAAAAGGCCGTGCAAGGCCACCGCACCGCGGATGATTTTGCTCGTGCTGGCGCCGTTGTGTGGCCAAAGAACATGCGCGAATGCTCGTGTCGGAAGGGTTGGTGTCCTGGCCCCGCGGGTGTCACGAATGCTCGGTTGCGAAGACCATGGGACCAGAGCCATGGCACGTCGGATGATGGCTCCAGCTGGCGCCCCGGCACTTTCTGTGGCATTGATGCTCGGTTTCAAAGACAAACGTGCGCAGGGCCAGGGGACCGCGGATGACTGCTCGTGCTGGCCCCGTTGGGCGGCATTGATGGTCGGTTGCAAAGAAAATGCGCGATTGCTCGTGTCGGGGCCTGGCAAGCCAAGGCCAAGCGAGCCATGGCAACGCGGATGATGGCTCCAGCTGGCGCCCCGGCACTTTCTGTGGCATTGATGCTCGGTTTCGAAGACAAACGTGCGCAGGGCCAGGGGACCGCGGAGGACTGCTCGTGCTGGCCCCGTTGGGCGGCATTGATGGTGTGTTGCAGAGAGCATGTGCGATTGCAAGTGTCGGCCGGGTTTGGGTTCCCTTGGGCTTTCGGGTGCCTTGGACGCTGTCTTGCGAAGACCATGGGCACAAGGCCCCGTCCTGGCCCCTTGTTCGATTCGCTCTCGTCTTGCGCTTGCTTCCAAGGTCCTCCATGACCTTCCCCATGGCCTTGCTAGATCCCCCCCATGACGCATGACCTCTGTCCGTTGATTGGTTTTGAGTGCACACCATGCCCGGCTTGGCACCGTGTTGTCGCGTGAGTGGCATTTGGATCGTGCATGCTGGTGGGCTACCTGCCAATGCGCACAAGCCTTGCACACTAGCCTTGCGCACGAGCCTTGCACAAAAGCCTTGGACACAAGCCTTGCGCACAAGCCATGCGCACAAGCCTTGGACGCTAGCCTTGCACACAAGCCATGCATACAAGCCTTGCTCACAAGCCTTGGGCACTGGCCCATCGCAGTAGCCTTGCACACAAGCCTTGCGCACTAGCTTTGGGCACGAGCCTTGCGCACTTGCCTTGGGCACTAGCCTTGCACACAACCCTTGGGAACTAGCCTTGCGCACCAGCCTTGCCCACAAGCCTTGCACACCAGCCTTGCACACTAGCCTTGCATACAAGCCTTGCACACTAGCCTTGCACACAGGCCATGCTCACTAGCCTTGGGCACTAGCCTTGCACACAGACCTTGGGCACTAGCCTTGCGCACTAGCCTTGCCCACGAGCCTTGCACACTAGCCTTGCACGCAGGCCTTGCACGCTAGGCATGCTTGGGCCAGCAGCTCCCGCATCAAGTCGGCGGGTGTAGGCACGGTTGGGCGCAGATCCCGCATCGCCTCGTCGCGTCTGGGCGCAAACCCGTCGCGTCTCGTTGCGTCTTCAGAAGTCGTCGCTAACAGCACCTTTGGTTGCCACTGGTGGTTAGGCGGGTTGGTTGCGCAAACCCTATAGGAGGGTGGCATGCTGCGGGGCGCTGGAATGCGCAGGCTTAGGGCGTTTTTGCCCGGATAGGCACTGGAATGTGCTGGTTTTGGGCGTTTTTGCCTGGATAGGCTAAGGAATGGGCATGCTTTGGGCGTTTTCCCCGGATAGGCACTGGAATGGGCTGGTTTTGGGCGTTTTTGCCTGGATAGGCTAACGAATGGGGCATGCTTTGGGCGTTTTTGCCCGGTTAGGCACTGGAATGCCTGGCCTTGGCTGGGCATTGCTGGGTTGGGCTCCCTTGGCCTTTCAGGCGCCTTGGATGCTGTCTTGTGAAGACCATGGGCACAAGGCCATGGCATATAGTGGGGAATGGACCATGGTTGCCAAGGTTAGGCAATATAGAGGGCGGTGGGCGAGTAGGCCATGGCGTCACTTGTTTGCCCGTGTTTGCTCCCTTTGTGCGTTGTTTGGTTTTGGGAGCACACCTACCTTGCTAGGCTCGGCGGCTTACCCCTGCCCTTGTGGGTACTGGGTTGCACGTCTGTTTGCAACCCTATGGCTTGGTTGCTGCTGGCTTGGTTGGGTAGTTTGCCTCCGCCAATGCGCACAAGGGTTCCTTTTCTTCGTACCTGTGAGCTTACCTCCCTTGTTCGATTTGCTTTTGTATTGCGCTTTCTTACAGGGTCTCTCCAATGAGCTTCCCCCCC
>NW_027518794.1:435000-437500 GCF_043159265.1 Tasmannia lanceolata | reverse complement strand
CACAGTCCTTGCACACTAGGCATGCTTGGGCGAGCTGATCCCGCATCAAGTCGACGGGTCTAGGCATTCTTGGGCGCAGATCCCGCATCGTCTCGTCGCGTCTGGGCGCAAACACGTCGCGTCTCGTTGCGTCTTCAGAAGTCGTCGCTAACAGCACCTTTGGTTGCCACTGGTGGTTAGGCTGGTTGGTTGCGCAAACCCTATAGGAGGGTGGCATGCTGGTGGGCGTTTTTGCCCGGATAGGCACTAGAATGTGCAGATTTTGGGCGTTTTTGCCTGGATAGGCTAAGGAATGGGCATGCTTTGGGCGTTTTTGCCCGGATAGGCACCGGAATGCTTGGCCTTGGCTTGTCCTAGCAAGGCATTGCTGGGTTGGGCTCCCTTGGCCTTTTGGGCGCCTTGGACGATGTCTTGCGAAGACCATGGGCACAAGGCCATGGCATATGGTGAGGAAAGGACCACGGTTGCCAAGGTTAGGCACCGGAATGCTTGGCCTTGGCTTGCCCTAGCAGGGCATTGCTGGGTTGGGCTCCCTTGGCCTTTTGGGCGCCTTGGACGATGTCTTGCGAAGACCATGGGCACAAGGCCATGGCATATGGTGAGGAAAGGACCACGGTTGCCAAGGTTAGGCACCGGAATGCTTGGCCTTGGCTTGCCAAAGCAGGGCATTGCTGGGTTGGGCTCCCTTGGCCTTCCGGGCGCCTTGGACACTGTCTTGGGAAGACCATGGGCACAAGGCCATGGCATATGGTGGGGAATGGACCACGGTTGCCAAGGCTAGGCATATAGAGAGGAATCGCATTTTTGCCCGGATAGGCACCGGAATGCTTGGCCTTGGCTTGCCATAGCAGGGCATTGCTGGGTTGGGCTCCCTTGGCCTTCCGGGGGCCTTGGACGCTGTCTTGGGAAGACCATGGGCACAAGGCCATGGCATATAGTGAGGAATGGACCACGGTTGGCAAGGCTAGGCATATAGAGAGGAATGGACCACGGTTGCCAAGGTTGCGCAAGTTTTGGGCATTTTTTGCCCGGATATGCCCAAGTATGCCCCGATAGGCCCGTTACGCCCCGGTATGAACGCGTATGCCCGGATAGACTCGGTATGCCTTGGGATACATGCGTATGCCCCGATAGGCTTGGTACGCCCCGATATGCGCACGTGTGCCCCAGTAGGGCTCGGTATGCCCCGGTATGTACGCGTGTGCCCCGATAGGCCCGGTATGCCCCGATATGCACACGTGTGCCCCAATAGGGGTCGGTATGCCCCGGTAGGTACGCGTGTGCCCCGTAATGCACGTTTCGCAGATCTCCCCGCATGTCCCGCCCCTATATGTAATACTTACTTACTTACTTACTTTCTTTCTTGCTTGCTTGCTTGCTTGCAATGGTTGGGAGTGCCCGGCATGCCCCGCTGCAGAGACCAAGGGCGCAATGACTTGGCACCGCGGATGCCGGGACTCCGGCACTTCCCGTGGCACTGATGGTTGGTTCCAAAGACAAAAGGCCGTGCAAGGCCACCGCACCGCGGATGATTTTGCTCGTGCTGGCGCCGTTGTGTGGCCAAAGAACATGCGCGAATGCTCGTGTCGGAAGGGTTGGTGTCCTGGCCCCGCGGGTGTCACGAATGCTCGGTTGCGAAGACCATGGGACCAGAGCCATGGCACGTCGGATGATGGCTCCAGCTGGCGCCCCGGCACTTTCTGTGGCATTGATGCTCGGTTTCAAAGACAAACGTGCGCAGGGCCAGGGGACCGCGGATGACTGCTCGTGCTGGCCCCGTTGGGCGGCATTGATGGTCGGTTGCAAAGAAAATGCGCGATTGCTCGTGTCGGGGCCTGGCAAGCCAAGGCCAAGCGAGCCATGGCAACGCGGATGATGGCTCCAGCTGGCGCCCCGGCACTTTCTGTGGCATTGATGCTCGGTTTCGAAGACAAACGTGCGCAGGGCCAGGGGACCGCGGAGGACTGCTCGTGCTGGCCCCGTTGGGCGGCATTGATGGTGTGTTGCAGAGAGCATGTGCGATTGCAAGTGTCGGCCGGGTTTGGGTTCCCTTGGGCTTTCGGGTGCCTTGGACGCTGTCTTGCGAAGACCATGGGCACAAGGCCCCGTCCTGGCCCCTTGTTCGATTCGCTCTCGTCTTGCGCTTGCTTCCAAGGTCCTCCATGACCTTCCCCATGGCCTTGCTAGATCCCCCCCATGACGCATGACCTCTGTCCGTTGATTGGTTTTGAGTGCACACCATGCCCGGCTTGGCACCGTGTTGTCGCGTGAGTGGCATTTGGATCGTGCATGCTGGTGGGCTACCTGCCAATGCGCACAAGCCTTGCACACTAGCCTTGCGCACGAGCCTTGCACAAAAGCCTTGGACACAAGCCTTGCGCACAAGCCATGCGCACAAGCCTTGGACGCTAGCCTTGCACACAAGCCATGCATACAAGCCTTGCTCACAAGCCTTGGGCACTGGCCCATCGCAGTAGCCTTGCACACAAGCCTTGCGCAC
>NW_027518794.1:422500-425000 GCF_043159265.1 Tasmannia lanceolata | reverse complement strand
ACTTACTTACTTACTTACTTTCTTTCTTGCTTGCTTGCTTGCTTGCAATGGTTGGGAGTGCCCGGCATGCCCCGCTGCAGAGACCAAGGGCGCAATGACTTGGCACCGCGGATGCCGGGACTCCGGCACTTCCCGTGGCACTGATGGTTGGTTCCAAAGACAAAAGGCCGTGCAAGGCCACCGCACCGCGGATGATTTTGCTCGTGCTGGCGCCGTTGTGTGGCCAAAGAACATGCGCGAATGCTCGTGTCGGAAGGGTTGGTGTCCTGGCCCCGCGGGTGTCACGAATGCTCGGTTGCGAAGACCATGGGACCAGAGCCATGGCACGTCGGATGATGGCTCCAGCTGGCGCCCCGGCACTTTCTGTGGCATTGATGCTCGGTTTCAAAGACAAACGTGCGCAGTGCCAGGGGACCGCGGATGACTGCTCGTGCTGGCCCCGTTGGGCGGCATTGATGGTCGGTTGCAAAGAAAATGCGCGATTGCTCGTGTCGGGGCCCGGCAAGCCAAGGCCAAGCGAGCCATGGCACGTCGGATGATGGCTCCAGCTGGCGCCCCGGCACTTTCTGTGGCATTGATGCTCGGTTTCAAAGACAAACGTGCGCAGGGCCAGGGGACCGCGGATGACTGCTCGTGCTGGCCCCGTTGGGCGGCATTGATGGTCGGTTGCAAAGAAAATGCGCGATTGCTCGTGTCGGGGCCTGGCAAGCCAAGGCCAAGCGAGCCATGGCAACGCGGATGATGGCTCGCTAGTGCTGGCGCCGTGCACAGTGGCCTCGCACACTCGCCCTGCACGCTTCCCTTGCACGCAGCCTTGCACACTAGCCTCGCATGCGAGCCTTGCACCCTAGCCATGCAAACTAGCCTTGCACGGTAGCCATGCACACAAGCCGTGCACATTAGCCATGCGCACAAGCCCCGCACACTAGCCTTGCGCACAACCCTTGCACACAAGCCATGCACTCGAGCAATGCACACAAGCCTTGCACTCAAGCAATGCACACAAGCCCTGGACACTAGCCTTGCACACGGGCCTGGCACACAAGCCTTGGGCACTAGCCTTGCGCACTAGCGTTCCACATGAGCCTTGCACACTAGCCTTGGACACTAGCCTTGCACACAGGCCTTGCACACTAGGCATGCTTGGGCGAGCTGATCCCGCATCAAGTCGACGGGTCTAGGCATTCTTGGGCGCAGATCCCGCATCGTCTCGTCGCGTCTGGGCGCAAACACGTCGCGTCTCGTTGCGTCTTCAGAAGTCGTCGCTAACAGCACCTTTGGTTGCCACTGGTGGTTAGGCTGGTTGGTTGCGCAAACCCTATAGGAGGGTGGCATGCTGGTGGGCGTTTTTGCCCGGATAGGCACTAGAATGTGCAGATTTTGGGCGTTTTTGCCTGGATAGGCTAAGGAATGGGCATGCTTTGGGCGTTTTTGCCCGGATAGGCACCGGAATGCTTGGCCTTGGCTTGTCCTAGCAAGGCATTGCTGGGTTGGGCTCCCTTGGCCTTTTGGGCGCCTTGGACGATGTCTTGCGAAGACCATGGGCACAAGGCCATGGCATATGGTGAGGAAAGGACCACGGTTGCCAAGGTTAGGCACCGGAATGCTTGGCCTTGGCTTGCCAAAGCAGGGCATTGCTGGGTTGGGCTCCCTTGGCCTTCCGGGCGCCTTGGACACTGTCTTGGGAAGACCATGGGCACAAGGCCATGGCATATGGTGGGGAATGGACCACGGTTGCCAAGGCTAGGCATATAGAGAGGAATTGCATTTTTGCCCGGATAGGCACCGGAATGCTTGGCCTTGGCTTGCCATAGCAGGGCATTGCTGGGTTGGGCTCCCTTGGCCTTCCGGGGGCCTTGGACGCTGTCTTGGGAAGACCATGGGCACAAGGCCATGGCATATAGTGAGGAATGGACCACGGTTGGCAAGGCTAGGCATATAGAGAGGAATGGACCACGGTTGCCAAGGTTGCGCAAGTTTTGGGCATTTTTTGCCCGGATATGCCCAAGTATGCCCCGATAGGCCCGTTACGCCCCGGTATGAACGCGTATGCCCGGATTGACTCGGTATGCCTTGGGATACATGCGTATGCCCCGATAGGCTTGGTACGCCCCGATATGCGCACGTGTGCCCCAGTAGGGCTCGGTATGCCCCGGTATGTACGCGTGTGCCCCGATAGGCCCGGTATGCCCCGATATGCACACGTGTGCCCCAATAGGGGTCGGTATGCCCCGGTAGGTACGCGTGTGCCCCGTAATGCACGTTTCGCAGATCTCCCCGCATGTCCCGCCCCTATATGTAATACTTACTTACTTACTTACTTTCTTTCTTGCTTGCTTGCTTGCTTGCAATGTTTGGGAGTGCCCGGCATGCCCCGCTGCAGAGACCAAGGGCGCAATGACTTGGCACCGCGGATGCCGGGACTCCGGCACTTCCCGTGGCACTGATGGTTGGTTCCAAAGACAAAAGGCCGTGCAAGGCCACCGCACCGCGGATGATT
>NW_027518794.1:410000-412500 GCF_043159265.1 Tasmannia lanceolata | reverse complement strand
TTTGGGCGCCTTGGACGATGTCTTGCGAAGACCATGGGCACAAGGCCATGGCATATGGTGAGGAAAGGACCACGGTTGCCAAGGTTAGGCACCGGAATGCTTGGCCTTGGCTTGCCCTAGCAGGGCATTGCTGGGTTGGGCTCCCTTGGCCTTTTGGGCGCCTTGGACGATGTCTTGCGAAGACCATGGGCACAAGGCCATGGCATATGGTGAGGAAAGGACCACGGTTGCCAAGGTTAGGCACCGGAATGCTTGGCCTTGGCTTGCCAAAGCAGGGCATTGCTGGGTTGGGCTCCCTTGGCCTTCCGGGCGCCTTGGACACTGTCTTGGGAAGACCATGGGCACAAGGCCATGGCATATGGTGGGGAATGGACCACGGTTGCCAAGGCTAGGCATATAGAGAGGAATCGCATTTTTGCCCGGATAGGCACCGGAATGCTTGGCCTTGGCTTGCCATAGCAGGGCATTGCTGGGTTGGGCTCCCTTGGCCTTCCGGGGGCCTTGGACGCTGTCTTGGGAAGACCATGGGCACAAGGCCATGGCATATAGTGAGGAATGGACCACGGTTGGCAAGGCTAGGCATATAGAGAGGAATGGACCACGGTTGCCAAGGTTGCGCAAGTTTTGGGCATTTTTTGCCCGGATATGCCCAAGTATGCCCCGATAGGCCCGTTACGCCCCGGTATGAACGCGTATGCCCGGATAGACTCGGTATGCCTTGGGATACATGCGTATGCCCCGATAGGCTTGGTACGCCCCGATATGCGCACGTGTGCCCCAGTAGGGCTCGGTATGCCCCGGTATGTACGCGTGTGCCCCGATAGGCCCGGTATGCCCCGATATGCACACGTGTGCCCCAATAGGGGTCGGTATGCCCCGGTAGGTACGCGTGTGCCCCGTAATGCACGTTTCGCAGATCTCCCCGCATGTCCCGCCCCTATATGTAATACTTACTTACTTACTTACTTTCTTTCTTGCTTGCTTGCTTGCTTGCAATGGTTGGGAGTGCCCGGCATGCCCCGCTGCAGAGACCAAGGGCGCAATGACTTGGCACCGCGGATGCCGGGACTCCGGCACTTCCCGTGGCACTGATGGTTGGTTCCAAAGACAAAAGGCCGTGCAAGGCCACCGCACCGCGGATGATTTTGCTCGTGCTGGCGCCGTTGTGTGGCCAAAGAACATGCGCGAATGCTCGTGTCGGAAGGGTTGGTGTCCTGGCCCCGCGGGTGTCACGAATGCTCGGTTGCGAAGACCATGGGACCAGAGCCATGGCACGTCGGATGATGGCTCCAGCTGGCGCCCCGGCACTTTCTGTGGCATTGATGCTCGGTTTCAAAGACAAACGTGCGCAGGGCCAGGGGACCGCGGATGACTGCTCGTGCTGGCCCCGTTGGGCGGCATTGATGGTCGGTTGCAAAGAAAATGCGCGATTGCTCGTGTCGGGGCCTGGCAAGCCAAGGCCAAGCGAGCCATGGCAACGCGGATGATGGCTCCAGCTGGCGCCCCGGCACTTTCTGTGGCATTGATGCTCGGTTTCGAAGACAAACGTGCGCAGGGCCAGGGGACCGCGGAGGACTGCTCGTGCTGGCCCCGTTGGGCCGCATTGATGGTGTGTTGCAGAGAGCATGTGCGATTGCAAGTGTCGGCCGGGTTTGGGTTCCCTTGGGCTTTCGGGTGCCTTGGACGCTGTCTTGCGAAGACCATGGGCACAAGGCCCCGTCCTGGCCCCTTGTTCGATTCGCTCTCGTCTTGCGCTTGCTTCCAAGGTCCTCCATGACCTTCCCCATGGCCTTGCTAGATCCCCCCCATGACGCATGACCTCTGTCCGTTGATTGGTTTTGAGTGCACACCATGCCCGGCTTGGCACCGTGTTGTCGCGTGAGTGGCATTTGGATCGTGCATGCTGGTGGGCTACCTGCCAATGCGCACAAGCCTTGCACACTAGCCTTGCGCACGAGCCTTGCACAAAAGCCTTGGACACAAGCCTTGCGCACAAGCCATGCGCACAAGCCTTGGACGCTAGCCTTGCACACAAGCCATGCATACAAGCCTTGCTCACAAGCCTTGGGCACTGGCCCATCGCAGTAGCCTTGCACACAAGCCTTGCGCACTAGCTTTGGGCACGAGCCTTGCGCACTTGCCTTGGGCACTAGCCTTGCACACAACCCTTGGGAACTAGCCTTGCGCACCAGCCTTGCCCACAAGCCTTGCACACCAGCCTTGCACACTAGCCTTGCATACAAGCCTTGCACACTAGCCTTGCACACAGGCCATGCTCACTAGCCTTGGGCACTAGCCTTGCACACAGACCTTGGGCACTAGCCTTGCGCACTAGCCTTGCCCACGAGCCTTGCACACTAGCCTTGCACGCAGGCCTTGCACGCTAGGCATGCTTGGGCCAGCAGCTCCCGCATCAAGTCGGCGGGTGTAGGCACGGTTGGGCGCAGATCCCGCATCGCCTCGTCGCGTCTGGGCGCAAACCCGTCGCGTCTCGTTGCGT
>NW_027518794.1:400000-402500 GCF_043159265.1 Tasmannia lanceolata | reverse complement strand
CTCGTTGCGTCTTCAGAAGTCGTCGCTAACAGCACCTTTGGTTGCCACTGGTGGTTAGGCTGGTTGGTTGCGCAAACCCTATAGGAGGGTGGCATGCTGGTGGGCGTTTTTGCCCGGATAGGCACTAGAATGTGCAGATTTTGGGCGTTTTTGCCTGGATAGGCTAAGGAATGGGCATGCTTTGGGCGTTTTTGCCCGGATAGGCACCGGAATGCTTGGCCTTGGCTTGTCCTAGCAAGGCATTGCTGGGTTGGGCTCCCTTGGCCTTTTGGGCGCCTTGGACGATGTCTTGCGAAGACCATGGGCACAAGGCCATGGCATATGGTGAGGAAAGGACCACGGTTGCCAAGGTTAGGCACCGGAATGCTTGGCCTTGGCTTGCCCTAGCAGGGCATTGCTGGGTTGGGCTCCCTTGGCCTTTTGGGCGCCTTGGACGATGTCTTGCGAAGACCATGGGCACAAGGCCATGGCATATGGTGAGGAAAGGACCACGGTTGCCAAGGTTAGGCACCGGAATGCTTGGCCTTGGCTTGCCAAAGCAGGGCATTGCTGGGTTGGGCTCCCTTGGCCTTCCGGGCGCCTTGGACACTGTCTTGGGAAGACCATGGGCACAAGGCCATGGCATATGGTGGGGAATGGACCACGGTTGCCAAGGCTAGGCATATAGAGAGGAATCGCATTTTTGCCCGGATAGGCACCGGAATGCTTGGCCTTGGCTTGCCATAGCAGGGCATTGCTGGGTTGGGCTCCCTTGGCCTTCCGGGGGCCTTGGACGCTGTCTTGGGAAGACCATGGGCACAAGGCCATGGCATATAGTGAGGAATGGACCACGGTTGGCAAGGCTAGGCATATAGAGAGGAATGGACCACGGTTGCCAAGGTTGCGCAAGTTTTGGGCATTTTTTGCCCGGATATGCCCAAGTATGCCCCGATAGGCCCGTTACGCCCCGGTATGAACGCGTATGCCCGGATAGACTCGGTATGCCTTGGGATACATGCGTATGCCCCGATAGGCTTGGTACGCCCCGATATGCGCACGTGTGCCCCAGTAGGGCTCGGTATGCCCCGGTATGTACGCGTGTGCCCCGATAGGCCCGGTATGCCCCGATATGCACACGTGTGCCCCAATAGGGGTCGGTATGCCCCGGTAGGTACGCGTGTGCCCCGTAATGCACGTTTCGCAGATCTCCCCGCATGTCCCGCCCCTATATGTAATACTTACTTACTTACTTACTTTCTTTCTTGCTTGCTTGCTTGCTTGCAATGGTTGGGAGTGCCCGGCATGCCCCGCTGCAGAGACCAAGGGCGCAATGACTTGGCACCGCGGATGCCGGGACTCCGGCACTTCCCGTGGCACTGATGGTTGGTTCCAAAGACAAAAGGCCGTGCAAGGCCACCGCACCGCGGATGATTTTGCTCGTGCTGGCGCCGTTGTGTGGCCAAAGAACATGCGCGAATGCTCGTGTCGGAAGGGTTGGTGTCCTGGCCCCGCGGGTGTCACGAATGCTCGGTTGCGAAGACCATGGGACCAGAGCCATGGCACGTCGGATGATGGCTCCAGCTGGCGCCCCGGCACTTTCTGTGGCATTGATGCTCGGTTTCAAAGACAAACGTGCGCAGGGCCAGGGGACCGCGGATGACTGCTCGTGCTGGCCCCGTTGGGCGGCATTGATGGTCGGTTGCAAAGAAAATGCGCGATTGCTCGTGTCGGGGCCTGGCAAGCCAAGGCCAAGCGAGCCATGGCAACGCGGATGATGGCTCCAGCTGGCGCCCCGGCACTTTCTGTGGCATTGATGCTCGGTTTCGAAGACAAACGTGCGCAGGGCCAGGGGACCGCGGAGGACTGCTCGTGCTGGCCCCGTTGGGCGGCATTGATGGTGTGTTGCAGAGAGCATGTGCGATTGCAAGTGTCGGCCGGGTTTGGGTTCCCTTGGGCTTTCGGGTGCCTTGGACGCTGTCTTGCGAAGACCATGGGCACAAGGCCCCGTCCTGGCCCCTTGTTCGATTCGCTCTCGTCTTGCGCTTGCTTCCAAGGTCCTCCATGACCTTCCCCATGGCCTTGCTAGATCCCCCCCATGACGCATGACCTCTGTCCGTTGATTGGTTTTGAGTGCACACCATGCCCGGCTTGGCACCGTGTTGTCGCGTGAGTGGCATTTGGATCGTGCATGCTGGTGGGCTACCTGCCAATGCGCACAAGCCTTGCACACTAGCCTTGCGCACGAGCCTTGCACAAAAGCCTTGGACACAAGCCTTGCGCACAAGCCATGCGCACAAGCCTTGGACGCTAGCCTTGCACACAAGCCATGCATACAAGCCTTGCTCACAAGCCTTGGGCACTGGCCCATCGCAGTAGCCTTGCACACAAGCCTTGCGCACTAGCTTTGGGCACGAGCCTTGCGCACTTGCCTTGGGCACTAGCCTTGCACACAACCCTTGGGAACTAGCCTTGCGCACCAGCCTTGCCCACAAGCCTTGCACACCAGCCTTGCACACTAGCC
>NW_027518794.1:387500-390000 GCF_043159265.1 Tasmannia lanceolata | reverse complement strand
TGGTTGGTTCCAAAGACAAAAGGCCGTGCAAGGCCACCGCACCGCGGATGATTTTGCTCGTGCTGGCGCCGTTGTGTGGCCAAAGAACATGCGCGAATGCTCGTGTCGGAAGGGTTGGTGTCCTGGCCCCGCGGGTGTCACGAATGCTCGGTTGCGAAGACCATGGGACCAGAGCCATGGCACGTCGGATGATGGCTCCAGCTGGCGCCCCGGCACTTTCTGTGGCATTGATGCTCGGTTTCAAAGACAAACGTGCGCAGTGCCAGGGGACCGCGGATGACTGCTCGTGCTGGCCCCGTTGGGCGGCATTGATGGTCGGTTGCAAAGAAAATGCGCGATTGCTCGTGTCGGGGCCCGGCAAGCCAAGGCCAAGCGAGCCATGGCACGTCGGATGATGGCTCCAGCTGGCGCCCCGGCACTTTCTGTGGCATTGATGCTCGGTTTCAAAGACAAACGTGCGCAGGGCCAGGGGACCGCGGATGACTGCTCGTGCTGGCCCCGTTGGGCGGCATTGATGGTCGGTTGCAAAGAAAATGCGCGATTGCTCGTGTCGGGGCCTGGCAAGCCAAGGCCAAGCGAGCCATGGCAACGCGGATGATGGCTCGCTAGTGCTGGCGCCGTGCACAGTGGCCTCGCACACTCGCCCTGCACGCTTCCCTTGCACGCAGCCTTGCACACTAGCCTCGCATGCGAGCCTTGCACCCTAGCCATGCAAACTAGCCTTGCACGGTAGCCATGCACACAAGCCGTGCACATTAGCCATGCGCACAAGCCCCGCACACTAGCCTTGCGCACAACCCTTGCACACAAGCCATGCACTCGAGCAATGCACACAAGCCTTGCACTCAAGCAATGCACACAAGCCCTGGACACTAGCCTTGCACACGGGCCTGGCACACAAGCCTTGGTCACTAGCCTTGCGCACTAGCGTTCCACATGAGCCTTGCACACTAGCCTTGGACACTAGCCTTGCACACAGGCCTTGCACACTAGGCATGCTTGGGCGAGCTGATCCCGCATCAAGTCGACGGGTCTAGGCATTCTTGGGCGCAGATCCCGCATCGTCTCGTCGCGTCTGGGCGCAAACACGTCGCGTCTCGTTGCGTCTTCAGAAGTCGTCGCTAACAGCACCTTTGGTTGCCACTGGTGGTTAGGCTGGTTGGTTGCGCAAACCCTATAGGAGGGTGGCATGCTGGTGGGCGTTTTTGCCCGGATAGGCACTAGAATGTGCAGATTTTGGGCGTTTTTGCCTGGATAGGCTAAGGAATGGGCATGCTTTGGGCGTTTTTGCCCGGATAGGCACCGGAATGCTTGGCCTTGGCTTGTCCTAGCAAGGCATTGCTGGGTTGGGCTCCCTTGGCCTTTTGGGCGCCTTGGACGATGTCTTGCGAAGACCATGGGCACAAGGCCATGGCATATGGTGAGGAAAGGACCACGGTTGCCAAGGTTAGGCACCGGAATGCTTGGCCTTGGCTTGCCAAAGCAGGGCATTGCTGGGTTGGGCTCCCTTGGCCTTCCGGGCGCCTTGGACACTGTCTTGGGAAGACCATGGGCACAAGGCCATGGCATATGGTGGGGAATGGACCACGGTTGCCAAGGCTAGGCATATAGAGAGGAATTGCATTTTTGCCCGGATAGGCACCGGAATGCTTGGCCTTGGCTTGCCATAGCAGGGCATTGCTGGGTTGGGCTCCCTTGGCCTTCCGGGGGCCTTGGACGCTGTCTTGGGAAGACCATGGGCACAAGGCCATGGCATATAGTGAGGAATGGACCACGGTTGGCAAGGCTAGGCATATAGAGAGGAATGGACCACGGTTGCCAAGGTTGCGCAAGTTTTGGGCATTTTTTGCCCGGATATGCCCAAGTATGCCCCGATAGGCCCGTTACGCCCCGGTATGAACGCGTATGCCCGGATAGACTCGGTATGCCTTGGGATACATGCGTATGCCCCGATAGGCTTGGTACGCCCCGATATGCGCACGTGTGCCCCAGTAGGGCTCGGTATGCCCCGGTATGTACGCGTGTGCCCCGATAGGCCCGGTATGCCCCGATATGCACACGTGTGCCCCAATAGGGGTCGGTATGCCCCGGTAGGTACGCGTGTGCCCCGTAATGCACGTTTCGCAGATCTCCCCGCATGTCCCGCCCCTATATGTAATACTTACTTACTTACTTACTTTCTTTCTTGCTTGCTTGCTTGCTTGCAATGGTTGGGAGTGCCCGGCATGCCCCGCTGCAGAGACCAAGGGCGCAATGACTTGGCACCGCGGATGCCGGGACTCCGGCACTTCCCGTGGCACTGATGGTTGGTTCCAAAGACAAAAGGCCGTGCAAGGCCACCGCACCGCGGATGATTTTGCTCGTGCTGGCGCCGTTGTGTGGCCAAAGAACATGCGCGAATGCTCGTGTCGGAAGGGTTGGTGTCCTGGCCCCGCGGGTGTCACGAATGCTCGGTTGCGAAGACCATGGGACCAGAGCCATGGCACGTCGGATGATGGCT
>NW_027518794.1:372500-377500 GCF_043159265.1 Tasmannia lanceolata | reverse complement strand
CCTTTTGGGCGCCTTGGACGATGTCTTGCGAAGACCATGGGCACAAGGCCATGGCATATGGTGAGGAAAGGACCACGGTTGCCAAGGTTAGGCACCGGAATGCTTGGCCTTGGCTTGCCAAAGCAGGGCATTGCTGGGTTGGGCTCCCTTGGCCTTCCGGGCGCCTTGGACACTGTCTTGGGAAGACCATGGGCACAAGGCCATGGCATATGGTGGGGAATGGACCACGGTTGCCAAGGCTAGGCATATAGAGAGGAATCGCATTTTTGCCCGGATAGGCACCGGAATGCTTGGCCTTGGCTTGCCATAGCAGGGCATTGCTGGGTTGGGCTCCCTTGGCCTTCCGGGGGCCTTGGACGCTGTCTTGGGAAGACCATGGGCACAAGGCCATGGCATATAGTGAGGAATGGACCACGGTTGGCAAGGCTAGGCATATAGAGAGGAATGGACCACGGTTGCCAAGGTTGCGCAAGTTTTGGGCATTTTTTGCCCGGATATGCCCAAGTATGCCCCGATAGGCCCGTTACGCCCCGGTATGAACGCGTATGCCCGGATAGACTCGGTATGCCTTGGGATACATGCGTATGCCCCGATAGGCTTGGTATGCCCCGATATGCGCACGTGTGCCCCAGTAGGGCTCGGTATGCCCCGGTATGTACGCGTGTGCCCCGATAGGCCCGGTATGCCCTGATAGGCCCGGTATGCCCCGATATGCACACGTGTGCCCCAATAGGGGTCGGTATGCCCCGGTAGGTACGCGTGTGCCCCGTAATGCACGTTTCGCAGATCTCCCCGCATGTCCCGCCCCTATATGTAATACTTACTTACTTACTTACTTTCTTTCTTGCTTGCTTGCTTGCTTGCAATGGTTGGGAGTGCCCGGCATGCCCCGCTGCAGAGACCAAGGGCGCAATGACTTGGCACCGCGGATGCCGGGACTCCGGCACTTCCCGTGGCACTGATGGTTGGTTCCAAAGACAAAAGGCCGTGCAAGGCCACCGCACCGCGGATGATTTTGCTCGTGCTGGCGCCGTTGTGTGGCCAAAGAACATGCGCGAATGCTCGTGTCGGAAGGGTTGGTGTCCTGGCCCCGCGGGTGTCACGAATGCTCGGTTGCGAAGACCATGGGACCAGAGCCATGGCACGTCGGATGATGGCTCCAGCTGGCGCCCCGGCACTTTCTGTGGCATTGATGCTCGGTTTCAAAGACAAACGTGCGCAGTGCCAGGGGACCGCGGATGACTGCTCGTGCTGGCCCCGTTGGGCGGCATTGATGGTCGGTTGCAAAGAAAATGCGCGATTGCTCGTGTCGGGGCCCGGCAAGCCAAGGCCAAGCGAGCCATGGCACGTCGGATGATGGCTCCAGCTGGCGCCCCGGCACTTTCTGTGGCATTGATGCTCGGTTTCAAAGACAAACGTGCGCAGGGCCAGGGGACCGCGGATGACTGCTCGTGCTGGCCCCGTTGGGCGGCATTGATGGTCGGTTGCAAAGAAAATGCGCGATTGCTCGTGTCGGGGCCTGGCAAGCCAAGGCCAAGCGAGCCATGGCAACGCGGATGATGGCTCGCTAGTGCTGGCGCCGTGCACAGTGGCCTCGCACACTCGCCCTGCACGCTTCCCTTGCACGCAGCCTTGCACACTAGCCTCGCATGCGAGCCTTGCACCCTAGCCATGCAAACTAGCCTTGCACGGTAGCCATGCACACAAGCCGTGCACATTAGCCATGCGCACAAGCCCCGCACACTAGCCTTGCGCACAACCCTTGCACACAAGCCATGCACTCGAGCAATGCACACAAGCCTTGCACTCAAGCAATGCACACAAGCCCTGGACACTAGCCTTGCACACGGGCCTGGCACACAAGCCTTGGGCACTAGCCTTGCGCACTAGCGTTCCACATGAGCCTTGCACACTAGCCTTGGACACTAGCCTTGCACACAGGCCTTGCACACTAGGCATGCTTGGGCGAGCTGATCCCGCATCAAGTCGACGGGTCTAGGCATTCTTGGGCGCAGATCCCGCATCGTCTCGTCGCGTCTGGGCGCAAACACGTCGCGTCTCGTTGCGTCTTCAGAAGTCGTCGCTAACAGCACCTTTGGTTGCCACTGGTGGTTAGGCTGGTTGGTTGCGCAAACCCTATAGGAGGGTGGCATGCTGGTGGGCGTTTTTGCCCGGATAGGCACTAGAATGTGCAGATTTTGGGCGTTTTTGCCTGGATAGGCTAAGGAATGGGCATGCTTTGGGCGTTTTTGCCCGGATAGGCACCGGAATGCTTGGCCTTGGCTTGTCCTAGCAAGGCATTGCTGGGTTGGGCTCCCTTGGCCTTTTGGGCGCCTTGGACGATGTCTTGCGAAGACCATGGGCACAAGGCCATGGCATATGGTGAGGAAAGGACCACGGTTGCCAAGGTTAGGCACCGGAATGCTTGGCCTTGGCTTGCCAAAGCAGGGCATTGCTGGGTTGGGCTCCCTTGGCCTTCCGGGCGCCTTGGACACTGTCTTGGGAAGACCATGGGCACAAGGCCATGGCATATGGTGGGGAATGGACCACGGTTGCCAAGGCTAGGCATATAGAGAGGAATTGCATTTTTGCCCGGATAGGCACCGGAATGCTTGGCCTTGGCTTGCCATAGCAGGGCATTGCTGGGTTGGGCTCCCTTGGCCTTCCGGGGGCCTTGGACGCTGTCTTGGGAAGACCATGGGCACAAGGCCATGGCATATAGTGAGGAATGGACCACGGTTGGCAAGGCTAGGCATATAGAGAGGAATGGACCACGGTTGCCAAGGTTGCGCAAGTTTTGGGCATTTTTTGCCCGGATATGCCCAAGTATGCCCCGATAGGCCCGTTACGCCCCGGTATGAACGCGTATGCCCGGATTGACTCGGTATGCCTTGGGATACATGCGTATGCCCCGATAGGCTTGGTACGCCCCGATATGCGCACGTGTGCCCCAGTAGGGCTCGGTATGCCCCGGTATGTACGCGTGTGCCCCGATAGGCCCGGTATGCCCCGATATGCACACGTGTGCCCCAATAGGGGTCGGTATGCCCCGGTAGGTACGCGTGTGCCCCGTAATGCACGTTTCGCAGATCTCCCCGCATGTCCCGCCCCTATATGTAATACTTACTTACTTACTTACTTTCTTTCTTGCTTGCTTGCTTGCTTGCAATGGTTGGGAGTGCCCGGCATGCCCCGCTGCAGAGACCAAGGGCGCAATGACTTGGCACCGCGGATGCCGGGACTCCGGCACTTCCCGTGGCACTGATGGTTGGTTCCAAAGACAAAAGGCCGTGCAAGGCCACCGCACCGCGGATGATTTTGCTCGTGCTGGCGCCGTTGTGTGGCCAAAGAACATGCGCGAATGCTCGTGTCGGAAGGGTTGGTGTCCTGGCCCCGCGGGTGTCACGAATGCTCGGTTGCGAAGACCATGGGACCAGAGCCATGGCACGTCGGATGATGGCTCCAGCTGGCGCCCCGGCACTTTCTGTGGCATTGATGCTCGGTTTCAAAGACAAACGTGCGCAGGGCCAGGGGACCGCGGATGACTGCTCGTGCTGGCCCCGTTGGGCGGCATTGATGGTCGGTTGCAAAGAAAATGCGCGATTGCTCGTGTCGGGGCCTGGCAAGCCAAGGCCAAGCGAGCCATGGCAACGCGGATGATGGCTCCAGCTGGCGCCCCGGCACTTTCTGTGGCATTGATGCTCGGTTTCGAAGACAAACGTGCGCAGGGCCAGGGGACCGCGGAGGACTGCTCGTGCTGGCCCCGTTGGGCGGCATTGATGGTGTGTTGCAGAGAGCATGTGCGATTGCAAGTGTCGGCCGGGTTTGGGTTCCCTTGGGCTTTCGGGTGCCTTGGACGCTGTCTTGCGAAGACCATGGGCACAAGGCCCCGTCCTGG
Source organism: Tasmannia lanceolata (assembly GCF_043159265.1). Classification (NCBI taxonomy): domain Eukaryota; kingdom Viridiplantae; phylum Streptophyta; class Magnoliopsida; order Canellales; family Winteraceae; genus Tasmannia; species Tasmannia lanceolata. The sequence goes on along the minus strand of NW_027518794.1, from coordinate 373,602 downwards.
CCCCTTGTTCGATTCGCTCTCGTCTTGCGCTTGCTTCCAAGGTCCTCCATGACCTTCCCCATGGCCTTGCTAGATCCCCCCCATGACGCATGACCTCTGTCCGTTGATTGGTTTTGAGTGCACACCATGCCCGGCTTGGCACCGTGTTGTCGCGTGAGTGGCATTTGGATCGTGCATGCTGGTGGGCTACCTGCCAATGCGCACAAGCCTTGCACACTAGCCTTGCGCACGAGCCTTGCACAAAAGCCTTGGACACAAGCCTTGCGCACAAGCCATGCGCACAAGCCTTGGACGCTAGCCTTGCACACAAGCCATGCATACAAGCCTTGCTCACAAGCCTTGGGCACTGGCCCATCGCAGTAGCCTTGCACACAAGCCTTGCGCACTAGCTTTGGGCACGAGCCTTGCGCACTTGCCTTGGGCACTAGCCTTGCACACAACCCTTGGGAACTAGCCTTGCGCACCAGCCTTGCCCACAAGCCTTGCACACCAGCCTTGCACACTAGCCTTGCATACAAGCCTTGCACACTAGCCTTGCACACAGGCCATGCTCACTAGCCTTGGGCACTAGCCTTGCACACAGACCTTGGGCACTAGCCTTGCGCACTAGCCTTGCCCACGAGCCTTGCACACTAGCCTTGCACGCAGGCCTTGCACGCTAGGCATGCTTGGGCCAGCAGCTCCCGCATCAAGTCGGCGGGTGTAGGCACGGTTGGGCGCAGATCCCGCATCGCCTCGTCGCGTCTGGGCGCAAACCCGTCGCGTCTCGTTGCGTCTTCAGAAGTCGTCGCTAACAGCACCTTTGGTTGCCACTGGTGGTTAGGCGGGTTGGTTGCGCAAACCCTATAGGAGGGTGGCATGCTGCGGGGCGCTGGAATGCGCAGGCTTAGGGCGTTTTTGCCCGGATAGGCACTGGAATGTGCTGGTTTTGGGCGTTTTTGCCTGGATAGGCTAAGGAATGGGCATGCTTTGGGCGTTTTCCCCGGATAGGCACTGGAATGGGCTGGTTTTGGGCGTTTTTGCCTGGATAGGCTAACGAATGGGGCATGCTTTGGGCGTTTTTGCCCGGGTAGGCACTGGAATGCCTGGCCTTGGCTGGGCA
>NW_027518794.1:360000-362500 GCF_043159265.1 Tasmannia lanceolata | reverse complement strand
GAGCCATGGCAACGCGGATGATGGCTCGCTAGTGCTGGCGCCGTGCACAGTGGCCTCGCACACTCGCCCTGCACGCTTCCCTTGCACGCAGCCTTGCACACTAGCCTCGCATGCGAGCCTTGCACCCTAGCCATGCAAACTAGCCTTGCACGGTAGCCATGCACACAAGCCGTGCACATTAGCCATGCGCACAAGCCCCGCACACTAGCCTTGCGCACAACCCTTGCACACAAGCCATGCACTCGAGCAATGCACACAAGCCTTGCACTCAAGCAATGCACACAAGCCCTGGACACTAGCCTTGCACACGGGCCTGGCACACAAGCCTTGGGCACTAGCCTTGCGCACTAGCGTTCCACATGAGCCTTGCACACTAGCCTTGGACACTAGCCTTGCACACAGGCCTTGCACACTAGGCATGCTTGGGCGAGCTGATCCCGCATCAAGTCGACGGGTCTAGGCATTCTTGGGCGCAGATCCCGCATCGTCTCGTCGCGTCTGGGCGCAAACACGTCGCGTCTCGTTGCGTCTTCAGAAGTCGTCGCTAACAGCACCTTTGGTTGCCACTGGTGGTTAGGCTGGTTGGTTGCGCAAACCCTATAGGAGGGTGGCATGCTGGTGGGCGTTTTTGCCCGGATAGGCACTAGAATGTGCAGATTTTGGGCGTTTTTGCCTGGATAGGCTAAGGAATGGGCATGCTTTGGGCGTTTTTGCCCGGATAGGCACCGGAATGCTTGGCCTTGGCTTGTCCTAGCAAGGCATTGCTGGGTTGGGCTCCCTTGGCCTTTTGGGCGCCTTGGACGATGTCTTGCGAAGACCATGGGCACAAGGCCATGGCATATGGTGAGGAAAGGACCACGGTTGCCAAGGTTAGGCACCGGAATGCTTGGCCTTGGCTTGCCAAAGCAGGGCATTGCTGGGTTGGGCTCCCTTGGCCTTCCGGGCGCCTTGGACACTGTCTTGGGAAGACCATGGGCACAAGGCCATGGCATATGGTGGGGAATGGACCACGGTTGCCAAGGCTAGGCATATAGAGAGGAATTGCATTTTTGCCCGGATAGGCACCGGAATGCTTGGCCTTGGCTTGCCATAGCAGGGCATTGCTGGGTTGGGCTCCCTTGGCCTTCCGGGGGCCTTGGACGCTGTCTTGGGAAGACCATGGGCACAAGGCCATGGCATATAGTGAGGAATGGACCACGGTTGGCAAGGCTAGGCATATAGAGAGGAATGGACCACGGTTGCCAAGGTTGCGCAAGTTTTGGGCATTTTTTGCCCGGATATGCCCAAGTATGCCCCGATAGGCCCGTTACGCCCCGGTATGAACGCGTATGCCCGGATTGACTCGGTATGCCTTGGGATACATGCGTATGCCCCGATAGGCTTGGTACGCCCCGATATGCGCACGTGTGCCCCAGTAGGGCTCGGTATGCCCCGGTATGTACGCGTGTGCCCCGATAGGCCCGGTATGCCCCGATATGCACACGTGTGCCCCAATAGGGGTCGGTATGCCCCGGTAGGTACGCGTGTGCCCCGTAATGCACGTTTCGCAGATCTCCCCGCATGTCCCGCCCCTATATGTAATACTTACTTACTTACTTACTTTCTTTCTTGCTTGCTTGCTTGCTTGCAATGGTTGGGAGTGCCCGGCATGCCCCGCTGCAGAGACCAAGGGCGCAATGACTTGGCACCGCGGATGCCGGGACTCCGGCACTTCCCGTGGCACTGATGGTTGGTTCCAAAGACAAAAGGCCGTGCAAGGCCACCGCACCGCGGATGATTTTGCTCGTGCTGGCGCCGTTGTGTGGCCAAAGAACATGCGCGAATGCTCGTGTCGGAAGGGTTGGTGTCCTGGCCCCGCGGGTGTCACGAATGCTCGGTTGCGAAGACCATGGGACCAGAGCCATGGCACGTCGGATGATGGCTCCAGCTGGCGCCCCGGCACTTTCTGTGGCATTGATGCTCGGTTTCAAAGACAAACGTGCGCAGGGCCAGGGGACCGCGGATGACTGCTCGTGCTGGCCCCGTTGGGCGGCATTGATGGTCGGTTGCAAAGAAAATGCGCGATTGCTCGTGTCGGGGCCTGGCAAGCCAAGGCCAAGCGAGCCATGGCAACGCGGATGATGGCTCCAGCTGGCGCCCCGGCACTTTCTGTGGCATTGATGCTCGGTTTCGAAGACAAACGTGCGCAGGGCCAGGGGACCGCGGAGGACTGCTCGTGCTGGCCCCGTTGGGCGGCATTGATGGTGTGTTGCAGAGAGCATGTGCGATTGCAAGTGTCGGCCGGGTTTGGGTTCCCTTGGGCTTTCGGGTGCCTTGGACGCTGTCTTGCGAAGACCATGGGCACAAGGCCCCGTCCTGGCCCCTTGTTCGATTCGCTCTCGTCTTGCGCTTGCTTCCAAGGTCCTCCATGACCTTCCCCATGGCCTTGCTAGATCCCCCCCATGACGCATGACCTCTGTCCGTTGATTGGTTTTGAGTGCACACCATGCCCGGCTTGGCA
>NW_027518794.1:347500-350000 GCF_043159265.1 Tasmannia lanceolata | reverse complement strand
GATACATGCGTATGCCCCGATAGGCTTGGTACGCCCCGATATGCGCACGTGTGCCCCAGTAGGGCTCGGTATGCCCCGGTATGTACGCGTGTGCCCCGATAGGCCCGGTATGCCCCGATATGCACACGTGTGCCCCAATAGGGGTCGGTATGCCCCGGTAGGTACGCGTGTGCCCCGTAATGCACGTTTCGCAGATCTCCCCGCATGTCCCGCCCCTATATGTAATACTTACTTACTTACTTACTTTCTTTCTTGCTTGCTTGCTTGCTTGCAATGGTTGGGAGTGCCCGGCATGCCCCGCTGCAGAGACCAAGGGCGCAATGACTTGGCACCGCGGATGCCGGGACTCCGGCACTTCCCGTGGCACTGATGGTTGGTTCCAAAGACAAAAGGCCGTGCAAGGCCACCGCACCGCGGATGATTTTGCTCGTGCTGGCGCCGTTGTGTGGCCAAAGAACATGCGCGAATGCTCGTGTCGGAAGGGTTGGTGTCCTGGCCCCGCGGGTGTCACGAATGCTCGGTTGCGAAGACCATGGGACCAGAGCCATGGCACGTCGGATGATGGCTCCAGCTGGCGCCCCGGCACTTTCTGTGGCATTGATGCTCGGTTTCAAAGACAAACGAGCGCAGGGCCAGGGGACCGCGGATGACTGCTCGTGCTGGCCCCGTTGGGCGGCATTGATGGTCGGTTGCAAAGAAAATGCGCGATTGCTCGTGTCGGGGCCTGGCAAGCCAAGGCCAAGCGAGCCATGGCAACGCGGATGATGGCTCCAGCTGGCGCCCCGGCACTTTCTGTGGCATTGATGCTCGGTTTCGAAGACAAACGTGCGCAGGGCCAGGGGACCGCGGAGGACTGCTCGTGCTGGCCCCGTTGGGCGGCATTGATGGTGTGTTGCAGAGAGCATGTGCGATTGCAAGTGTCGGCCGGGTTTGGGTTCCCTTGGGCTTTCGGGTGCCTTGGACGCTGTCTTGCGAAGACCATGGGCACAAGGCCCCGTCCTGGCCCCTTGTTCGATTCGCTCTCGTCTTGCGCTTGCTTCCAAGGTCCTCCATGACCTTCCCCATGGCCTTGCTAGATCCCCCCCATGACGCATGACCTCTGTCCGTTGATTGGTTTTGAGTGCACACCATGCCCGGCTTGGCACCGTGTTGTCGCGTGAGTGGCATTTGGATCGTGCATGCTGGTGGGCTACCTGCCAATGCGCACAAGCCTTGCACACTAGCCTTGCGCACGAGCCTTGCACAAAAGCCTTGGACACAAGCCTTGCGCACAAGCCATGCGCACAAGCCTTGGACGCTAGCCTTGCACACAAGCCATGCATACAAGCCTTGCTCACAAGCCTTGGGCACTGGCCCATCGCAGTAGCCTTGCACACAAGCCTTGCGCACTAGCTTTGGGCACGAGCCTTGCGCACTTGCCTTGGGCACTAGCCTTGCACACAACCCTTGGGAACTAGCCTTGCGCACCAGCCTTGCCCACAAGCCTTGCACACCAGCCTTGCACACTAGCCTTGCATACAAGCCTTGCACACTAGCCTTGCACACAGGCCATGCTCACTAGCCTTGGGCACTAGCCTTGCACACAGACCTTGGGCACTAGCCTTGCGCACTAGCCTTGCCCACGAGCCTTGCACACTAGCCTTGCACGCAGGCCTTGCACGCTAGGCATGCTTGGGCCAGCAGCTCCCGCATCAAGTCGGCGGGTGTAGGCACGGTTGGGCGCAGATCCCGCATCGCCTCGTCGCGTCTGGGCGCAAACCCGTCGCGTCTCGTTGCGTCTTCAGAAGTCGTCGCTAACAGCACCTTTGGTTGCCACTGGTGGTTAGGCGGGTTGGTTGCGCAAACCCTATAGGAGGGTGGCATGCTGCGGGGCGCTGGAATGCGCAGGCTTAGGGCGTTTTTGCCCGGATAGGCACTGGAATGTGCTGGTTTTGGGCGTTTTTGCCTGGATAGGCTAAGGAATGGGCATGCTTTGGGCGTTTTCCCCGGATAGGCACTGGAATGGGCTGGTTTTGGGCGTTTTTGCCTGGATAGGCTAACGAATGGGGCATGCTTTGGGCGTTTTTGCCCGGGTAGGCACTGGAATGCCTGGCCTTGGCTGGGCATTGCTGGGTTGGGCTCCCTTGGCCTTTCAGGCGCCTTGGATGCTGTCTTGTGAAGACCATGGGCACAAGGCCATGGCATATAGTGGGGAATGGACCATGGTTGCCAAGGTTAGGCAATATAGAGGGCGGTGGGCGAGTAGGCCATGGCGTCACTTGTTTGCCCGTGTTTGCTCCCTTTGTGCGTTGTTTGGTTTTGGGAGCACACCTACCTTGCTAGGCTCGGCGGCTTACCCCTGCCCTTGTGGGTACTGGGTTGCACGTCTGTTTGCAACCCTATGGCTTGGTTGCTGCTGGCTTGGTTGGGTAGTTTGCCTCCGCCAATGCGCACAAGGGTTCCTTTTCTTCGTACCTGTGAGCTTACCTCCCTTGTTCGATTTGCTTTTGTATTGCGCTTT
>NW_027518794.1:337500-340000 GCF_043159265.1 Tasmannia lanceolata | reverse complement strand
ATAGCAGGGCATTGCTGGGTTGGGCTCCCTTGGCCTTCCGGGGGCCTTGGACGCTGTCTTGGGAAGACCATGGGCACAAGGCCATGGCATATAGTGAGGAATGGACCACGGTTGGCAAGGCTAGGCATATAGAGAGGAATGGACCACGGTTGCCAAGGTTGCGCAAGTTTTGGGCATTTTTTGCCCGGATATGCCCAAGTATGCCCCGATAGGCCCGTTACGCCCCGGTATGAACGCGTATGCCCGGATAGACTCGGTATGCCTTGGGATACATGCGTATGCCCCGATAGGCTTGGTACGCCACGATATGCGCACGTGTGCCCCAGTAGGGCTCGGTATGCCCCGGTATGTACGCGTGTGCCCCGATAGGCCCGGTATGCCCCGATATGCACACGTGTGCCCCAATAGGGGTCGGTATGCCCCGGTAGGTACGCGTGTGCCCCGTAATGCACGTTTCGCAGATCTCCCCGCATGTCCCGCCCCTATATGTAATACTTACTTACTTACTTACTTTCTTTCTTGCTTGCTTGCTTGCTTGCAATGGTTGGGAGTGCCCGGCATGCCCCGCTGCAGAGACCAAGGGCGCAATGACTTGGCACCGCGGATGCCGGGACTCCGGCACTTCCCGTGGCACTGATGGTTGGTTCCAAAGACAAAAGGCCGTGCAAGGCCACCGCACCGCGGATGATTTTGCTCGTGCTGGCGCCGTTGTGTGGCCAAAGAACATGCGCGAATGCTCGTGTCGGAAGGGTTGGTGTCCTGGCCCCGCGGGTGTCACGAATGCTCGGTTGCGAAGACCATGGGACCAGAGCCATGGCACGTCGGATGATGGCTCCAGCTGGCGCCCCGGCACTTTCTGTGGCATTGATGCTCGGTTTCAAAGACAAACGAGCGCAGGGCCAGGGGACCGCGGATGACTGCTCGTGCTGGCCCCGTTGGGCGGCATTGATGGTCGGTTGCAAAGAAAATGCGCGATTGCTCGTGTCGGGGCCTGGCAAGCCAAGGCCAAGCGAGCCATGGCAACGCGGATGATGGCTCCAGCTGGCGCCCCGGCACTTTCTGTGGCATTGATGCTCGGTTTCGAAGACAAACGTGCGCAGGGCCAGGGGACCGCGGAGGACTGCTCGTGCTGGCCCCGTTGGGCGGCATTGATGGTGTGTTGCAGAGAGCATGTGCGATTGCAAGTGTCGGCCGGGTTTGGGTTCCCTTGGGCTTTCGGGTGCCTTGGACGCTGTCTTGCGAAGACCATGGGCACAAGGCCCCGTCCTGGCCCCTTGTTCGATTCGCTCTCGTCTTGCGCTTGCTTCCAAGGTCCTCCATGACCTTCCCCATGGCCTTGCTAGATCCCCCCCATGACGCATGACCTCTGTCCGTTGATTGGTTTTGAGTGCACACCATGCCCGGCTTGGCACCGTGTTGTCGCGTGAGTGGCATTTGGATCGTGCATGCTGGTGGGCTACCTGCCAATGCGCACAAGCCTTGCACACTAGCCTTGCGCACGAGCCTTGCACAAAAGCCTTGGACACAAGCCTTGCGCACAAGCCATGCGCACAAGCCTTGGACGCTAGCCTTGCACACAAGCCATGCATACAAGCCTTGCTCACAAGCCTTGGGCACTGGCCCATCGCAGTAGCCTTGCACACAAGCCTTGCGCACTAGCTTTGGGCACGAGCCTTGCGCACTTGCCTTGGGCACTAGCCTTGCACACAACCCTTGGGAACTAGCCTTGCGCACCAGCCTTGCCCACAAGCCTTGCACACCAGCCTTGCACACTAGCCTTGCATACAAGCCTTGCACACTAGCCTTGCACACAGGCCATGCTCACTAGCCTTGGGCACTAGCCTTGCACACAGACCTTGGGCACTAGCCTTGCGCACTAGCCTTGCCCACGAGCCTTGCACACTAGCCTTGCACGCAGGCCTTGCACGCTAGGCATGCTTGGGCCAGCAGCTCCCGCATCAAGTCGGCGGGTGTAGGCACGGTTGGGCGCAGATCCCGCATCGCCTCGTCGCGTCTGGGCGCAAACCCGTCGCGTCTCGTTGCGTCTTCAGAAGTCGTCGCTAACAGCACCTTTGGTTGCCACTGGTGGTTAGGCGGGTTGGTTGCGCAAACCCTATAGGAGGGTGGCATGCTGCGGGGCGCTGGAATGCGCAGGCTTAGGGCGTTTTTGCCCGGATAGGCACTGGAATGTGCTGGTTTTGGGCGTTTTTGCCTGGATAGGCTAAGGAATGGGCATGCTTTGGGCGTTTTCCCCGGATAGGCACTGGAATGGGCTGGTTTTGGGCGTTTTTGCCTGGATAGGCTAACGAATGGGGCATGCTTTGGGCGTTTTTGCCCGGGTAGGCACTGGAATGCCTGGCCTTGGCTGGGCATTGCTGGGTTGGGCTCCCTTGGCCTTTCAGGCGCCTTGGATGCTGTCTTGTGAAGACCATGGGCACAAGGCCATGGCATATAGTGGGGAATGGACCATGGTTGCCAAGGTTAGGCAATATAGAGGGCG
>NW_027518794.1:325000-330000 GCF_043159265.1 Tasmannia lanceolata | reverse complement strand
GCACAAGGCCATGGCATATGGTGAGGAAAGGACCACGGTTGCCAAGGTTAGGCACCGGAATGCTTGGCCTTGGCTTGCCAAAGCAGGGCATTGCTGGGTTGGGCTCCCTTGGCCTTCCGGGCGCCTTGGACACTGTCTTGGGAAGACCATGGGCACAAGGCCATGGCATATGGTGGGGAATGGACCACGGTTGCCAAGGCTAGGCATATAGAGAGGAATCGCATTTTTGCCCGGATAGGCACCGGAATGCTTGGCCTTGGCTTGCCATAGCAGGGCATTGCTGGGTTGGGCTCCCTTGGCCTTCCGGGGGCCTTGGACGCTGTCTTGGGAAGACCATGGGCACAAGGCCATGGCATATAGTGAGGAATGGACCACGGTTGGCAAGGCTAGGCATATAGAGAGGAATGGACCACGGTTGCCAAGGTTGCGCAAGTTTTGGGCATTTTTTGCCCGGATATGCCCAAGTATGCCCCGATAGGCCCGTTACGCCCCGGTATGAACGCGTATGCCCGGATAGACTCGGTATGCCTTGGGATACATGCGTATGCCCCGATAGGCTTGGTACGCCCCGATATGCGCACGTGTGCCCCAGTAGGGCTCGGTATGCCCCGGTATGTACGCGTGTGCCCCGATAGGCCCGGTATGCCCTGATAGGCCCGGTATGCCCCGATATGCACACGTGTGCCCCAATAGGGGTCGGTATGCCCCGGTAGGTACGCGTGTGCCCCGTAATGCACGTTTCGCAGATCTCCCCGCATGTCCCGCCCCTATATGTAATACTTACTTACTTACTTTCTTTCTTGCTTGCTTGCTTGCTTGCAATGGTTGGGAGTGCCCGGCATGCCCCGCTGCAGAGACCAAGGGCGCAATGACTTGGCACCGCGGATGCCGGGACTCCGGCACTTCCCGTGGCACTGATGGTTGGTTCCAAAGACAAAAGGCCGTGCAAGGCCACCGCACCGCGGATGATTTTGCTCGTGCTGGCGCCGTTGTGTGGCCAAAGAACATGCGCGAATGCTCGTGTCGGAAGGGTTGGTGTCCTGGCCCCGCGGGTGTCACGAATGCTCGGTTGCGAAGACCATGGGACCAGAGCCATGGCACGTCGGATGATGGCTCCAGCTGGCGCCCCGGCACTTTCTGTGGCATTGATGCTCGGTTTCAAAGACAAACGTGCGCAGTGCCAGGGGACCGCGGATGACTGCTCGTGCTGGCCCCGTTGGGCGGCATTGATGGTCGGTTGCAAAGAAAATGCGCGATTGCTCGTGTCGGGGCCCGGCAAGCCAAGGCCAAGCGAGCCATGGCACGTCGGATGATGGCTCCAGCTGGCGCCCCGGCACTTTCTGTGGCATTGATGCTCGGTTTCAAAGACAAACGTGCGCAGGGCCAGGGGACCGCGGATGACTGCTCGTGCTGGCCCCGTTGGGCGGCATTGATGGTCGGTTGCAAAGAAAATGCGCGATTGCTCGTGTCGGGGCCTGGCAAGCCAAGGCCAAGCGAGCCATGGCAACGCGGATGATGGCTCGCTAGTGCTGGCGCCGTGCACAGTGGCCTCGCACACTCGCCCTGCACGCTTCCCTTGCACGCAGCCTTGCACACTAGCCTCGCATGCGAGCCTTGCACCCTAGCCATGCAAACTAGCCTTGCACGGTAGCCATGCACACAAGCCGTGCACATTAGCCATGCGCACAAGCCCCGCACACTAGCCTTGCGCACAACCCTTGCACACAAGCCATGCACTCGAGCAATGCACACAAGCCTTGCACTCAAGCAATGCACACAAGCCCTGGACACTAGCCTTGCACACGGGCCTGGCACACAAGCCTTGGGCACTAGCCTTGCGCACTAGCGTTCCACATGAGCCTTGCACACTAGCCTTGGACACTAGCCTTGCACACAGGCCTTGCACACTAGGCATGCTTGGGCGAGCTGATCCCGCATCAAGTCGACGGGTCTAGGCATTCTTGGGCGCAGATCCCGCATCGTCTCGTCGCGTCTGGGCGCAAACACGTCGCGTCTCGTTGCGTCTTCAGAAGTCGTCGCTAACAGCACCTTTGGTTGCCACTGGTGGTTAGGCTGGTTGGTTGCGCAAACCCTATAGGAGGGTGGCATGCTGGTGGGCGTTTTTGCCCGGATAGGCACTAGAATGTGCAGATTTTGGGCGTTTTTGCCTGGATAGGCTAAGGAATGGGCATGCTTTGGGCGTTTTTGCCCGGATAGGCACCGGAATGCTTGGCCTTGGCTTGTCCTAGCAAGGCATTGCTGGGTTGGGCTCCCTTGGCCTTTTGGGCGCCTTGGACGATGTCTTGCGAAGACCATGGGCACAAGGCCATGGCATATGGTGAGGAAAGGACCACGGTTGCCAAGGTTAGGCACCGGAATGCTTGGCCTTGGCTTGCCAAAGCAGGGCATTGCTGGGTTGGGCTCCCTTGGCCTTCCGGGCGCCTTGGACACTGTCTTGGGAAGACCATGGGCACAAGGCCATGGCATATGGTGGGGAATGGACCACGGTTGCCAAGGCTAGGCATATAGAGAGGAATTGCATTTTTGCCCGGATAGGCACCGGAAAGCTTGGCCTTGGCTTGCCATAGCAGGGCATTGCTGGGTTGGGCTCCCTTGGCCTTCCGGGGGCCTTGGACGCTGTCTTGGGAAGACCATGGGCACAAGGCCATGGCATATAGTGAGGAATGGACCACGGTTGGCAAGGCTAGGCATATAGAGAGGAATGGACCACGGTTGCCAAGGTTGCGCAAGTTTTGGGCATTTTTTGCCCGGATATGCCCAAGTATGCCCCGATAGGCCCGTTACGCCCCGGTATGAACGCGTATGCCCGGATTGACTCGGTATGCCTTGGGATACATGCGTATGCCCCGATAGGCTTGGTACGCCCCGATATGCGCACGTGTGCCCCAGTAGGGCTCGGTATGCCCCGGTATGTACGCGTGTGCCCCGATAGGCCCGGTATGCCCCGATATGCACACGTGTGCCCCAATAGGGGTCGGTATGCCCCGGTAGGTACGCGTGTGCCCCGTAATGCACGTTTCGCAGATCTCCCCGCATGTCCCGCCCCTATATGTAATACTTACTTACTTACTTACTTTCTTTCTTGCTTGCTTGCTTGCTTGCAATGGTTGGGAGTGCCCGGCATGCCCCGCTGCAGAGACCAAGGGCGCAATGACTTGGCACCGCGGATGCCGGGACTCCGGCACTTCCCGTGGCACTGATGGTTGGTTCCAAAGACAAAAGGCCGTGCAAGGCCACCGCACCGCGGATGATTTTGCTCGTGCTGGCGCCGTTGTGTGGCCAAAGAACATGCGCGAATGCTCGTGTCGGAAGGGTTGGTGTCCTGGCCCCGCGGGTGTCACGAATGCTCGGTTGCGAAGACCATGGGACCAGAGCCATGGCACGTCGGATGATGGCTCCAGCTGGCGCCCCGGCACTTTCTGTGGCATTGATGCTCGGTTTCAAAGACAAACGTGCGCAGGGCCAGGGGACCGCGGATGACTGCTCGTGCTGGCCCCGTTGGGCGGCATTGATGGTCGGTTGCAAAGAAAATGCGCGATTGCTCGTGTCGGGGCCTGGCAAGCCAAGGCCAAGCGAGCCATGGCAACGCGGATGATGGCTCCAGCTGGCGCCCCGGCACTTTCTGTGGCATTGATGCTCGGTTTCGAAGACAAACGTGCGCAGGGCCAGGGGACCGCGGAGGACTGCTCGTGCTGGCCCCGTTGGGCGGCATTGATGGTGTGTTGCAGAGAGCATGTGCGATTGCAAGTGTCGGCCGGGTTTGGGTTCCCTTGGGCTTTCGGGTGCCTTGGACGCTGTCTTGCGAAGACCATGGGCACAAGGCCCCGTCCTGGCCCCTTGTTCGATTCGCTCTCGTCTTGCGCTTGCTTCCAAGGTCCTCCATGACCTTCCCCATGGCCTTGCTAGATCCCCCCCATGACGCATGACCTCTGTCCGTTGATTGGTTTTGAGTGCACACCATGCCCGGCTTGGCACCGTGTTGTCGCGTGAGTGGCATTTGGATCGTGCATGCTGGTGGGCTACCTGCCAATGCGCACAAGCCTTGCACACTAGCCTTGCGCACGAGCCTTGCACAAAAGCCTTGGACACAAGCCTTGCGCACAAGCCATGCGCACAAGCCTTGGACGCTAGCCTTGCACACAAGCCATGCATACAAGCCTTGCTCACAAGCCTTGGGCACTGGCCCATCGCAGTAGCCTTGCACACAAGCCTTGCGCACTAGCTTTGGGCACGAGCCTTGCGCACTTGCCTTGGGCACTAGCCTTGCACACAACCCTTGGGAACTAGCCTTGCGCACCAGCCTTGCCCACAAGCCTTGCACACCAGCCTTGCACACTAGCCTTGCATACAAGCCTTGCACACTAGCCTTGCACACAGGCCATGCTCACTAGCCTTGGGCACTAGCCTTGCACACAGACCTTGGGCACTAGCCTTGCGCACTAGCCTTGCCCACGAGCCTTGCACACTAGCCTTGCACGCAGGCCTTGCACGCTAGGCATGCTTGGGCCAGCAGCTCCCGCATCAAGTCGGCGGGTGTAGGCACGGTTGGGCGCAGATCCCGCATCGCCTCGTCGCGTCTGGGCGCAAACCCGTCGCGTCTCGTTGCGTCTTCAGAAGTCGTCGCTAACAGCACCTTTGGTTGCCACTGGTGGTTAGGCGGGTTGGTTGCGCAAACCCTATAGGAGGGTGGCATGCTGCGGGGCGCTGGAATGCGCAGGCTTAGGGCGTTTTTGCCCGGATAGGCACTGGAATGTGCTGGTTTTGGGCGTTTTTGCCTGGATAGGCTAAGGAATGGGCATGCTTTGGGCGTTTTCCCCGGATAGGCACTGGAATGGGCTGGTTTTGGGCGTTTTTGCCTGGATAGGCTAACGAATGGGGCATGCTTTGGGCGTTTTTGCCCGGGTAGGCACTGGAATGCCTGGCCTTGGCTGGGCATTGCTGGGTTGGGCTCCCTTGGCCTTTCAGGCGCCTTGGATGCT
>NW_027518794.1:300000-305000 GCF_043159265.1 Tasmannia lanceolata | reverse complement strand
ATGGACCACGGTTGCCAAGGTTGCGCAAGTTTTGGGCATTTTTTGCCCGGATATGCCCAAGTATGCCCCGATAGGCCCGTTACGCCCCGGTATGAACGCGTATGCCCGGATAGACTCGGTATGCCTTGGGATACATGCGTATGCCCCGATAGGCTTGGTACGCCCCGATATGCGCACGTGTGCCCCAGTAGGGCTCGGTATGCCCCGGTATGTACGCGTGTGCCCCGATAGGCCCGGTATGCCCTGATAGGCCCGGTATGCCCCGATATGCACACGTGTGCCCCAATAGGGGTCGGTATGCCCCGGTAGGTACGCGTGTGCCCCGTAATGCACGTTTCGCAGATCTCCCCGCATGTCCCGCCCCTATATGTAATACTTACTTACTTACTTACTTTCTTTCTTGCTTGCTTGCTTGCTTGCAATGGTTGGGAGTGCCCGGCATGCCCCGCTGCAGAGACCAAGGGCGCAATGACTTGGCACCGCGGATGCCGGGACTCCGGCACTTCCCGTGGCACTGATGGTTGGTTCCAAAGACAAAAGGCCGTGCAAGGCCACCGCACCGCGGATGATTTTGCTCGTGCTGGCGCCGTTGTGTGGCCAAAGAACATGCGCGAATGCTCGTGTCGGAAGGGTTGGTGTCCTGGCCCCGCGGGTGTCACGAATGCTCGGTTGCGAAGACCATGGGACCAGAGCCATGGCACGTCGGATGATGGCTCCAGCTGGCGCCCCGGCACTTTCTGTGGCATTGATGCTCGGTTTCAAAGACAAACGTGCGCAGTGCCAGGGGACCGCGGATGACTGCTCGTGCTGGCCCCGTTGGGCGGCATTGATGGTCGGTTGCAAAGAAAATGCGCGATTGCTCGTGTCGGGGCCCGGCAAGCCAAGGCCAAGCGAGCCATGGCACGTCGGATGATGGCTCCAGCTGGCGCCCCGGCACTTTCTGTGGCATTGATGCTCGGTTTCAAAGACAAACGTGCGCAGGGCCAGGGGACCGCGGATGACTGCTCGTGCTGGCCCCGTTGGGCGGCATTGATGGTCGGTTGCAAAGAAAATGCGCGATTGCTCGTGTCGGGGCCTGGCAAGCCAAGGCCAAGCGAGCCATGGCAACGCGGATGATGGCTCGCTAGTGCTGGCGCCGTGCACAGTGGCCTCGCACACTCGCCCTGCACGCTTCCCTTGCACGCAGCCTTGCACACTAGCCTCGCATGCGAGCCTTGCACCCTAGCCATGCAAACTAGCCTTGCACGGTAGCCATGCACACAAGCCGTGCACATTAGCCATGCGCACAAGCCCCGCACACTAGCCTTGCGCACAACCCTTGCACACAAGCCATGCACTCGAGCAATGCACACAAGCCTTGCACTCAAGCAATGCACACAAGCCCTGGACACTAGCCTTGCACACGGGCCTGGCACACAAGCCTTGGTCACTAGCCTTGCGCACTAGCGTTCCACATGAGCCTTGCACACTAGCCTTGGACACTAGCCTTGCACACAGGCCTTGCACACTAGGCATGCTTGGGCGAGCTGATCCCGCATCAAGTCGACGGGTCTAGGCATTCTTGGGCGCAGATCCCGCATCGTCTCGTCGCGTCTGGGCGCAAACACGTCGCGTCTCGTTGCGTCTTCAGAAGTCGTCGCTAACAGCACCTTTGGTTGCCACTGGTGGTTAGGCTGGTTGGTTGCGCAAACCCTATAGGAGGGTGGCATGCTGGTGGGCGTTTTTGCCCGGATAGGCACTAGAATGTGCAGATTTTGGGCGTTTTTGCCTGGATAGGCTAAGGAATGGGCATGCTTTGGGCGTTTTTGCCCGGATAGGCACCGGAATGCTTGGCCTTGGCTTGTCCTAGCAGGGCATTGCTGGGTTGGGCTCCCTTGGCCTTTTGGGCGCCTTGGACGATGTCTTGCGAAGACCATGGGCACAAGGCCATGGCATATGGTGAGGAAAGGACCACGGTTGCCAAGGTTAGGCACCGGAATGCTTGGCCTTGGCTTGCCAAAGCAGGGCATTGCTGGGTTGGGCTCCCTTGGCCTTCCGGGCGCCTTGGACACTGTCTTGGGAAGACCATGGGCACAAGGCCATGGCATATGGTGGGGAATGGACCACGGTTGCCAAGGCTAGGCATATAGAGAGGAATTGCATTTTTGCCCGGATAGGCACCGGAATGCTTGGCCTTGGCTTGCCATAGCAGGGCATTGCTGGGTTGGGCTCCCTTGGCCTTCCGGGGGCCTTGGACGCTGTCTTGGGAAGACCATGGGCACAAGGCCATGGCATATAGTGAGGAATGGACCACGGTTGGCAAGGCTAGGCATATAGAGAGGAATGGACCACGGTTGCCAAGGTTGCGCAAGTTTTGGGCATTTTTTGCCCGGATATGCCCAAGTATGCCCCGATAGGCCCGTTACGCCCCGGTATGAACGCGTATGCCCGGATAGACTCGGTATGCCTTGGGATACATGCGTATGCCCCGATAGGCTTGGTACGCCCCGATATGCGCACGTGTGCCCCAGTAGGGCTCGGTATGCCCCGGTATGTACGCGTGTGCCCCGATAGGCCCGGTATGCCCCGATATGCACACGTGTGCCCCAATAGGGGTCGGTATGCCCCGGTAGGTACGCGTGTGCCCCGTAATGCACGTTTCGCAGATCTCCCCGCATGTCCCGCCCCTATATGTAATACTTACTTACTTACTTACTTTCTTTCTTGCTTGCTTGCTTGCTTGCAATGGTTGGGAGTGCCCGGCATGCCCCGCTGCAGAGACCAAGGGCGCAATGACTTGGCACCGCGGATGCCGGGACTCCGGCACTTCCCGTGGCACTGATGGTTGGTTCCAAAGACAAAAGGCCGTGCAAGGCCACCGCACCGCGGATGATTTTGCTCGTGCTGGCGCCGTTGTGTGGCCAAAGAACATGCGCGAATGCTCGTGTCGGAAGGGTTGGTGTCCTGGCCCCGCGGGTGTCACGAATGCTCGGTTGCGAAGACCATGGGACCAGAGCCATGGCACGTCGGATGATGGCTCCAGCTGGCGCCCCGGCACTTTCTGTGGCATTGATGCTCGGTTTCAAAGACAAACGTGCGCAGGGCCAGGGGACCGCGGATGACTGCTCGTGCTGGCCCCGTTGGGCGGCATTGATGGTCGGTTGCAAAGAAAATGCGCGATTGCTCGTGTCGGGGCCTGGCAAGCCAAGGCCAAGCGAGCCATGGCAACGCGGATGATGGCTCCAGCTGGCGCCCCGGCACTTTCTGTGGCATTGATGCTCGGTTTCGAAGACAAACGTGCGCAGGGCCAGGGGACCGCGGAGGACTGCTCGTGCTGGCCCCGTTGGGCGGCATTGATGGTGTGTTGCAGAGAGCATGTGCGATTGCAAGTGTCGGCCGGGTTTGGGTTCCCTTGGGCTTTCGGGTGCCTTGGACGCTGTCTTGCGAAGACCATGGGCACAAGGCCCCGTCCTGGCCCCTTGTTCGATTCGCTCTCGTCTTGCGCTTGCTTCCAAGGTCCTCCATGACCTTCCCCATGGCCTTGCTAGATCCCCCCCATGACGCATGACCTCTGTCCGTTGATTGGTTTTGAGTGCACACCATGCCCGGCTTGGCACCGTGTTGTCGCGTGAGTGGCATTTGGATCGTGCATGCTGGTGGGCTACCTGCCAATGCGCACAAGCCTTGCACACTAGCCTTGCGCACGAGCCTTGCACAAAAGCCTTGGACACAAGCCTTGCGCACAAGCCATGCGCACAAGCCTTGGACGCTAGCCTTGCACACAAGCCATGCATACAAGCCTTGCTCACAAGCCTTGGGCACTGGCCCATCGCAGTAGCCTTGCACACAAGCCTTGCGCACTAGCTTTGGGCACGAGCCTTGCGCACTTGCCTTGGGCACTAGCCTTGCACACAACCCTTGGGAACTAGCCTTGCGCACCAGCCTTGCCCACAAGCCTTGCACACCAGCCTTGCACACTAGCCTTGCATACAAGCCTTGCACACTAGCCTTGCACACAGGCCATGCTCACTAGCCTTGGGCACTAGCCTTGCACACAGACCTTGGGCACTAGCCTTGCGCACTAGCCTTGCCCACGAGCCTTGCACACTAGCCTTGCACGCAGGCCTTGCACGCTAGGCATGCTTGGGCCAGCAGCTCCCGCATCAAGTCGGCGGGTGTAGGCACGGTTGGGCGCAGATCCCGCATCGCCTCGTCGCGTCTGGGCGCAAACCCGTCGCGTCTCGTTGCGTCTTCAGAAGTCGTCGCTAACAGCACCTTTGGTTGCCACTGGTGGTTAGGCGGGTTGGTTGCGCAAACCCTATAGGAGGGTGGCATGCTGCGGGGCGCTGGAATGCGCAGGCTTAGGGCGTTTTTGCCCGGATAGGCACTGGAATGTGCTGGTTTTGGGCGTTTTTGCCTGGATAGGCTAAGGAATGGGCATGCTTTGGGCGTTTTCCCCGGATAGGCACTGGAATGGGCTGGTTTTGGGCGTTTTTGCCTGGATAGGCTAACGAATGGGGCATGCTTTGGGCGTTTTTGCCCGGGTAGGCACTGGAATGCCTGGCCTTGGCTGGGCATTGCTGGGTTGGGCTCCCTTGGCCTTTCAGGCGCCTTGGATGCTGTCTTGTGAAGACCATGGGCACAAGGCCATGGCATATAGTGGGGAATGGACCATGGTTGCCAAGGTTAGGCAATATAGAGGGCGGTGGGCGAGTAGGCCATGGCGTTACTTGTTTGCCCGTGTTTGCTCCCTTTGTGCGTTGTTTGGTTTTGGGAGCACACCTACCTTGCTAGGCTCGGCGGCTTACCCCTGCCCTTGTGGGTACTGGGTTGCACGTCTGTTTGCAACCCTATGGCTTGGTTGCTGCTGGCTTGGTTGGGTAGTTTGCCTCCGCCAATGCGCACAAGGGTTCCTTTTCTTCGTACCTGTGAGCTTACCTCCCTTGTTCGATTTGCTTTTGTATTGCGCTTTCTTACAGGGTCTCTCCAATGAGCTTCCCCCCCCCCCATCTTTGTCCTGG
>NW_027518794.1:287500-292500 GCF_043159265.1 Tasmannia lanceolata | reverse complement strand
AGGCATGCTTGGGCGAGCTGATCCCGCATCAAGTCGACGGGTCTAGGCATTCTTGGGCGCAGATCCCGCATCGTCTCGTCGCGTCTGGGCGCAAACACGTCGCGTCTCGTTGCGTCTTCAGAAGTCGTCGCTAACAGCACCTTTGGTTGCCACTGGTGGTTAGGCTGGTTGGTTGCGCAAACCCTATAGGAGGGTGGCATGCTGGTGGGCGTTTTTGCCCGGATAGGCACTATAATGTGCAGATTTTGGGCGTTTTTGCCTGGATAGGCTAAGGAATGGGCATGCTTTGGGCGTTTTTGCCCGGATAGGCACCGGAATGCTTGGCCTTGGCTTGTCCTAGCAAGGCATTGCTGGGTTGGGCTCCCTTGGCCTTTTGGGCGCCTTGGACGATGTCTTGCGAAGACCATGGGCACAAGGCCATGGCATATGGTGAGGAAAGGACCACGGTTGCCAAGGTTAGGCACCGGAATGCTTGGCCTTGGCTTGCCCTAGCAGGGCATTGCTGGGTTGGGCTCCCTTGGCCTTTTGGGCGCCTTGGACGATGTCTTGCGAAGACCATGGGCACAAGGCCATGGCATATGGTGAGGAAAGGACCACGGTTGCCAAGGTTAGGCACCGGAATGCTTGGCCTTGGCTTGCCAAAGCAGGGCATTGCTGGGTTGGGCTCCCTTGGCCTTCCGGGCGCCTTGGACACTGTCTTGGGAAGACCATGGGCACAAGGCCATGGCATATGGTGGGGAATGGACCACGGTTGCCAAGGCTAGGCATATAGAGAGGAATCGCATTTTTGCCCGGATAGGCACCGGAATGCTTGGCCTTGGCTTGCCATAGCAGGGCATTGCTGGGTTGGGCTCCCTTGGCCTTCCGGGGGCCTTGGACGCTGTCTTGGGAAGACCATGGGCACAAGGCCATGGCATATAGTGAGGAATGGACCACGGTTGGCAAGGCTAGGCATATAGAGAGGAATGGACCACGGTTGCCAAGGTTGCGCAAGTTTTGGGCATTTTTTGCCCGGATATGCCCAAGTATGCCCCGATAGGCCCGTTACGCCCCGGTATGAACGCGTATGCCCGGATAGACTCGGTATGCCTTGGGATACATGCGTATGCCCCGATAGGCTTGGTACGCCCCGATATGCGCACGTGTGCCCCAGTAGGGCTCGGTATGCCCCGGTATGTACGCGTGTGCCCCGATAGGCCCGGTATGCCCTGATAGGCCCGGTATGCCCCGATATGCACACGTGTGCCCCAATAGGGGTCGGTATGCCCCGGTAGGTACGCGTGTGCCCCGTAATGCACGTTTCGCAGATCTCCCCGCATGTCCCGCCCCTATATGTAATACTTACTTACTTACTTACTTTCTTTCTTGCTTGCTTGCTTGCTTGCAATGGTTGGGAGTGCCCGGCATGCCCCGCTGCAGAGACCAAGGGCGCAATGACTTGGCACCGCGGATGCCGGGACTCCGGCACTTCCCGTGGCACTGATGGTTGGTTCCAAAGACAAAAGGCCGTGCAAGGCCACCGCACCGCGGATGATTTTGCTCGTGCTGGCGCCGTTGTGTGGCCAAAGAACATGCGCGAATGCTCGTGTCGGAAGGGTTGGTGTCCTGGCCCCGCGGGTGTCACGAATGCTCGGTTGCGAAGACCATGGGACCAGAGCCATGGCACGTCGGATGATGGCTCCAGCTGGCGCCCCGGCACTTTCTGTGGCATTGATGCTCGGTTTCAAAGACAAACGTGCGCAGTGCCAGGGGACCGCGGATGACTGCTCGTGCTGGCCCCGTTGGGCGGCATTGATGGTCGGTTGCAAAGAAAATGCGCGATTGCTCGTGTCGGGGCCCGGCAAGCCAAGGCCAAGCGAGCCATGGCACGTCGGATGATGGCTCCAGCTGGCGCCCCGGCACTTTCTGTGGCATTGATGCTCGGTTTCAAAGACAAACGTGCGCAGGGCCAGGGGACCGCGGATGACTGCTCGTGCTGGCCCCGTTGGGCGGCATTGATGGTCGGTTGCAAAGAAAATGCGCGATTGCTCGTGTCGGGGCCTGGCAAGCCAAGGCCAAGCGAGCCATGGCAACGCGGATGATGGCTCGCTAGTGCTGGCGCCGTGCACAGTGGCCTCGCACACTCGCCCTGCACGCTTCCCTTGCACGCAGCCTTGCACACTAGCCTCGCATGCGAGCCTTGCACCCTAGCCATGCAAACTAGCCTTGCACGGTAGCCATGCACACAAGCCGTGCACATTAGCCATGCGCACAAGCCCCGCACACTAGCCTTGCGCACAACCCTTGCACACAAGCCATGCACTCGAGCAATGCACACAAGCCTTGCACTCAAGCAATGCACACAAGCCCTGGACACTAGCCTTGCACACGGGCCTGGCACACAAGCCTTGGGCACTAGCCTTGCGCACTAGCGTTCCACATGAGCCTTGCACACTAGCCTTGGACACTAGCCTTGCACACAGGCCTTGCACACTAGGCATGCTTGGGCGAGCTGATCCCGCATCAAGTCGACGGGTCTAGGCATTCTTGGGCGCAGATCCCGCATCGTCTCGTCGCGTCTGGGCGCAAACACGTCGCGTCTCGTTGCGTCTTCAGAAGTCGTCGCTAACAGCACCTTTGGTTGCCACTGGTGGTTAGGCTGGTTGGTTGCGCAAACCCTATAGGAGGGTGGCATGATGGTGGGCGTTTTTGCCCGGATAGGCACTAGAATGTGCAGATTTTGGGCGTTTTTGCCTGGATAGGCTAAGGAATGGGCATGCTTTGGGCGTTTTTGCCCGGATAGGCACCGGAATGCTTGGCCTTGGCTTGTCCTAGCAAGGCATTGCTGGGTTGGGCTCCCTTGGCCTTTTGGGCGCCTTGGACGATGTCTTGCGAAGACCATGGGCACAAGGCCATGGCATATGGTGAGGAAAGGACCACGGTTGCCAAGGTTAGGCACCGGAATGCTTGGCCTTGGCTTGCCAAAGCAGGGCATTGCTGGGTTGGGCTCCCTTGGCCTTCCGGGCGCCTTGGACACTGTCTTGGGAAGACCATGGGCACAAGGCCATGGCATATGGTGGGGAATGGACCACGGTTGCCAAGGCTAGGCATATAGAGAGGAATTGCATTTTTGCCCGGATAGGCACCGGAATGCTTGGCCTTGGCTTGCCATAGCAGGGCATTGCTGGGTTGGGCTCCCTTGGCCTTCCGGGGGCCTTGGACGCTGTCTTGGGAAGACCATGGGCACAAGGCCATGGCATATAGTGAGGAATGGACCACGGTTGGCAAGGCTAGGCATATAGAGAGGAATGGACCACGGTTGCCAAGGTTGCGCAAGTTTTGGGCATTTTTTGCCCGGATATGCCCAAGTATGCCCCGATAGGCCCGTTACGCCCCGGTATGAACGCGTATGCCCGGATTGACTCGGTATGCCTTGGGATACATGCGTATGCCCCGATAGGCTTGGTACGCCCCGATATGCGCACGTGTGCCCCAGTAGGGCTCGGTATGCCCCGGTATGTACGCGTGTGCCCCCGATAGGCCCGGTATGCCCCGATATGCACACGTGTGCCCCAATAGGGGTCGGTATGCCCCGGTAGGTACGCGTGTGCCCCGTAATGCACGTTTCGCAGATCTCCCCGCATGTCCCGCCCCTATATGTAATACTTACTTACTTACTTACTTTCTTTCTTGCTTGCTTGCTTGCTTGCAATGGTTGGGAGTGCCCGGCATGCCCCGCTGCAGAGACCAAGGGCGCAATGACTTGGCACCGCGGATGCCGGGACTCCGGCACTTCCCGTGGCACTGATGGTTGGTTCCAAAGACAAAAGGCCGTGCAAGGCCACCGCACCGCGGATGATTTTGCTCGTGCTGGCGCCGTTGTGTGGCCAAAGAACATGCGCGAATGCTCGTGTCGGAAGGGTTGGTGTCCTGGCCCCGCGGGTGTCACGAATGCTCGGTTGCGAAGACCATGGGACCAGAGCCATGGCACGTCGGATGATGGCTCCAGCTGGCGCCCCGGCACTTTCTGTGGCATTGATGCTCGGTTTCAAAGACAAACGTGCGCAGGGCCAGGGGACCGCGGATGACTGCTCGTGCTGGCCCCGTTGGGCGGCATTGATGGTCGGTTGCAAAGAAAATGCGCGATTGCTCGTGTCGGGGCCTGGCAAGCCAAGGCCAAGCGAGCCATGGCAACGCGGATGATGGCTCCAGCTGGCGCCCCGGCACTTTCTGTGGCATTGATGCTCGGTTTCGAAGACAAACGTGCGCAGGGCCAGGGGACCGCGGAGGACTGCTCGTGCTGGCCCCGTTGGGCGGCATTGATGGTGTGTTGCAGAGAGCATGTGCGATTGCAAGTGTCGGCCGGGTTTGGGTTCCCTTGGGCTTTCGGGTGCCTTGGACGCTGTCTTGCGAAGACCATGGGCACAAGGCCCCGTCCTGGCCCCTTGTTCGATTCGCTCTCGTCTTGCGCTTGCTTCCAAGGTCCTCCATGACCTTCCCCATGGCCTTGCTAGATCCCCCCCATGACGCATGACCTCTGTCCGTTGATTGGTTTTGAGTGCACACCATGCCCGGCTTGGCACCGTGTTGTCGCGTGAGTGGCATTTGGATCGTGCATGCTGGTGGGCTACCTGCCAATGCGCACAAGCCTTGCACACTAGCCTTGCGCACGAGCCTTGCACAAAAGCCTTGGACACAAGCCTTGCGCACAAGCCATGCGCACAAGCCTTGGACGCTAGCCTTGCACACAAGCCATGCATACAAGCCTTGCTCACAAGCCTTGGGCACTGGCCCATCGCAGTAGCCTTGCACACAAGCCTTGCGCACTAGCTTTGGGCACGAGCCTTGCGCACTTGCCTTGGGCACTAGCCTTGCACACAACCCTTGGGAACTAGCCTTGCGCACCAGCCTTGCCCACAAGCCTTGCACACCAGCCTTGCACACTAGCCTTGCATACAAGCCTTGCACACTAGCCTTGCACACAGGCCATGCTCACTAGCCTTGGGCACTAGCCTTGCACA
>NW_027518794.1:275000-277500 GCF_043159265.1 Tasmannia lanceolata | reverse complement strand
TTTGCTCGTGCTGGCGCCGTTGTGTGGCCAAAGAACATGCGCGAATGCTCGTGTCGGAAGGGTTGGTGTCCTGGCCCCGCGGGTGTCACGAATGCTCGGTTGCGAAGACCATGGGACCAGAGCCATGGCACGTCGGATGATGGCTCCAGCTGGCGCCCCGGCACTTTCTGTGGCATTGATGCTCGGTTTCAAAGACAAACGTGCGCAGTGCCAGGGGACCGCGGATGACTGCTCGTGCTGGCCCCGTTGGGCGGCATTGATGGTCGGTTGCAAAGAAAATGCGCGATTGCTCGTGTCGGGGCCCGGCAAGCCAAGGCCAAGCGAGCCATGGCACGTCGGATGATGGCTCCAGCTGGCGCCCCGGCACTTTCTGTGGCATTGATGCTCGGTTTCAAAGACAAACGTGCGCAGGGCCAGGGGACCGCGGATGACTGCTCGTGCTGGCCCCGTTGGGCGGCATTGATGGTCGGTTGCAAAGAAAATGCGCGATTGCTCGTGTCGGGGCCTGGCAAGCCAAGGCCAAGCGAGCCATGGCAACGCGGATGATGGCTCGCTAGTGCTGGCGCCGTGCACAGTGGCCTCGCACACTCGCCCTGCACGCTTCCCTTGCACGCAGCCTTGCACACTAGCCTCGCATGCGAGCCTTGCACCCTAGCCATGCAAACTAGCCTTGCACGGTAGCCATGCACACAAGCCGTGCACATTAGCCATGCGCACAAGCCCCGCACACTAGCCTTGCGCACAACCCTTGCACACAAGCCATGCACTCGAGCAATGCACACAAGCCTTGCACTCAAGCAATGCACACAAGCCCTGGACACTAGCCTTGCACACGGGCCTGGCACACAAGCCTTGGGCACTAGCCTTGCGCACTAGCGTTCCACATGAGCCTTGCACACTAGCCTTGGACACTAGCCTTGCACACAGGCCTTGCACACTAGGCATGCTTGGGCGAGCTGATCCCGCATCAAGTCGACGGGTCTAGGCATTCTTGGGCGCAGATCCCGCATCGTCTCGTCGCGTCTGGGCGCAAACACGTCGCGTCTCGTTGCGTCTTCAGAAGTCGTCGCTAACAGCACCTTTGGTTGCCACTGGTGGTTAGGCTGGTTGGTTGCGCAAACCCTATAGGAGGGTGGCATGCTGGTGGGCGTTTTTGCCCGGATAGGCACTAGAATGTGCAGATTTTGGGCGTTTTTGCCTGGATAGGCTAAGGAATGGGCATGCTTTGGGCGTTTTTGCCCGGATAGGCACCGGAATGCTTGGCCTTGGCTTGTCCTAGCAAGGCATTGCTGGGTTGGGCTCCCTTGGCCTTTTGGGCGCCTTGGACGATGTCTTGCGAAGACCATGGGCACAAGGCCATGGCATATGGTGAGGAAAGGACCACGGTTGCCAAGGTTAGGCACCGGAATGCTTGGCCTTGGCTTGCCAAAGCAGGGCATTGCTGGGTTGGGCTCCCTTGGCCTTCCGGGCGCCTTGGACACTGTCTTGGGAAGACCATGGGCACAAGGCCATGGCATATGGTGGGGAATGGACCACGGTTGCCAAGGCTAGGCATATAGAGAGGAATTGCATTTTTGCCCGGATAGGCACCGGAATGCTTGGCCTTGGCTTGCCATAGCAGGGCATTGCTGGGTTGGGCTCCCTTGGCCTTCCGGGGGCCTTGGACGCTGTCTTGGGAAGACCATGGGCACAAGGCCATGGCATATAGTGAGGAATGGACCACGGTTGGCAAGGCTAGGCATATAGAGAGGAATGGACCACGGTTGCCAAGGTTGCGCAAGTTTTGGGCATTTTTTGCCCGGATATGCCCAAGTATGCCCCGATAGGCCCGTTACGCCCCGGTATGAACGCGTATGCCCGGATTGACTCGGTATGCCTTGGGATACATGCGTATGCCCCGATAGGCTTGGTACGCCCCGATATGCGCACGTGTGCCCCAGTAGGGCTCGGTATGCCCCGGTATGTACGCGTGTGCCCCGATAGGCCCGGTATGCCCCGATATGCACACGTGTGCCCCAATAGGGGTCGGTATGCCCCGGTAGGTACGCGTGTGCCCCGTAATGCACGTTTCGCAGATCTCCCCGCATGTCCCGCCCCTATATGTAATACTTACTTACTTACTTACTTTCTTTCTTGCTTGCTTGCTTGCTTGCAATGGTTGGGAGTGCCCGGCATGCCCCGCTGCAGAGACCAAGGGCGCAATGACTTGGCACCGCGGATGCCGGGACTCCGGCACTTCCCGTGGCACTGATGGTTGGTTCCAAAGACAAAAGGCCGTGCAAGGCCACCGCACCGCGGATGATTTTGCTCGTGCTGGCGCCGTTGTGTGGCCAAAGAACATGCGCGAATGCTCGTGTCGGAAGGGTTGGTGTCCTGGCCCCGCGGGTGTCACGAATGCTCGGTTGCGAAGACCATGGGACCAGAGCCATGGCACGTCGGATGATGGCTCCAGCTGGCGCCCCGGCACTTTCTGTGGCATTGATGCTCGGTTTCAAAGACA
>NW_027518794.1:260000-265000 GCF_043159265.1 Tasmannia lanceolata | reverse complement strand
GCATATGGTGAGGAAAGGACCACGGTTGCCAAGGTTAGGCACCGGAATGCTTGGCCTTGGCTTGCCAAAGCAGGGCATTGCTGGGTTGGGCTCCCTTGGCCTTCCGGGCGCCTTGGACACTGTCTTGGGAAGACCATGGGCACAAGGCCATGGCATATGGTGGGGAATGGACCACGGTTGCCAAGGCTAGGCATATAGAGAGGAATCGCATTTTTGCCCGGATAGGCACCGGAATGCTTGGCCTTGGCTTGCCATAGCAGGGCATTGCTGGGTTGGGCTCCCTTGGCCTTCCGGGGGCCTTGGACGCTGTCTTGGGAAGACCATGGGCACAAGGCCATGGCATATAGTGAGGAATGGACCACGGTTGGCAAGGCTAGGCATATAGAGAGGAATGGACCACGGTTGCCAAGGTTGCGCAAGTTTTGGGCATTTTTTGCCCGGATATGCCCAAGTATGCCCCGATAGGCCCGTTACGCCCCGGTATGAACGCGTATGCCCGGATAGACTCGGTATGCCTTGGGATACATGCGTATGCCCCGATAGGCTTGGTACGCCCCGATATGCGCACGTGTGCCCCAGTAGGGCTCGGTATGCCCCGGTATGTACGCGTGTGCCCCGATAGGCCCGGTATGCCCTGATAGGCCCGGTATGCCCCGATATGCACACGTGTGCCCCAATAGGGGTCGGTATGCCCCGGTAGGTACGCGTGTGCCCCGTAATGCACGTTTCGCAGATCTCCCCGCATGTCCCGCCCCTATATGTAATACTTACTTACTTACTTACTTTCTTTCTTGCTTGCTTGCTTGCTTGCAATGGTTGGGAGTGCCCGGCATGCCCCGCTGCAGAGACCAAGGGCGCAATGACTTGGCACCGCGGATGCCGGGACTCCGGCACTTCCCGTGGCACTGATGGTTGGTTCCAAAGACAAAAGGCCGTGCAAGGCCACCGCACCGCGGATGATTTTGCTCGTGCTGGCGCCGTTGTGTGGCCAAAGAACATGCGCGAATGCTCGTGTCGGAAGGGTTGGTGTCCTGGCCCCGCGGGTGTCACGAATGCTCGGTTGCGAAGACCATGGGACCAGAGCCATGGCACGTCGGATGATGGCTCCAGCTGGCGCCCCGGCACTTTCTGTGGCATTGATGCTCGGTTTCAAAGACAAACGTGCGCAGTGCCAGGGGACCGCGGATGACTGCTCGTGCTGGCCCCGTTGGGCGGCATTGATGGTCGGTTGCAAAGAAAATGCGCGATTGCTCGTGTCGGGGCCCGGCAAGCCAAGGCCAAGCGAGCCATGGCACGTCGGATGATGGCTCCAGCTGGCGCCCCGGCACTTTCTGTGGCATTGATGCTCGGTTTCAAAGACAAACGTGCGCAGGGCCAGGGGACCGCGGATGACTGCTCGTGCTGGCCCCGTTGGGCGGCATTGATGGTCGGTTGCAAAGAAAATGCGCGATTGCTCGTGTCGGGGCCTGGCAAGCCAAGGCCAAGCGAGCCATGGCAACGCGGATGATGGCTCGCTAGTGCTGGCGCCGTGCACAGTGGCCTCGCACACTCGCCCTGCACGCTTCCCTTGCACGCAGCCTTGCACACTAGCCTCGCATGCGAGCCTTGCACCCTAGCCATGCAAACTAGCCTTGCACGGTAGCCATGCACACAAGCCGTGCACATTAGCCATGCGCACAAGCCCCGCACACTAGCCTTGCGCACAACCCTTGCACACAAGCCATGCACTCGAGCAATGCACACAAGCCTTGCACTCAAGCAATGCACACAAGCCCTGGACACTAGCCTTGCACACGGGCCTGGCACACAAGCCTTGGTCACTAGCCTTGCGCACTAGCGTTCCACATGAGCCTTGCACACTAGCCTTGGACACTAGCCTTGCACACAGGCCTTGCACACTAGGCATGCTTGGGCGAGCTGATCCCGCATCAAGTCGACGGGTCTAGGCATTCTTGGGCGCAGATCCCGCATCGTCTCGTCGCGTCTGGGCGCAAACACGTCGCGTCTCGTTGCGTCTTCAGAAGTCGTCGCTAACAGCACCTTTGGTTGCCACTGGTGGTTAGGCTGGTTGGTTGCGCAAACCCTATAGGAGGGTGGCATGCTGGTGGGCGTTTTTGCCCGGATAGGCACTAGAATGTGCAGATTTTGGGCGTTTTTGCCTGGATAGGCTAAGGAATGGGCATGCTTTGGGCGTTTTTGCCCGGATAGGCACCGGAATGCTTGGCCTTGGCTTGTCCTAGCAGGGCATTGCTGGGTTGGGCTCCCTTGGCCTTTTGGGCGCCTTGGACGATGTCTTGCGAAGACCATGGGCACAAGGCCATGGCATATGGTGAGGAAAGGACCACGGTTGCCAAGGTTAGGCACCGGAATGCTTGGCCTTGGCTTGCCAAAGCAGGGCATTGCTGGGTTGGGCTCCCTTGGCCTTCCGGGCGCCTTGGACACTGTCTTGGGAAGACCATGGGCACAAGGCCATGGCATATGGTGGGGAATGGACCACGGTTGCCAAGGCTAGGCATATAGAGAGGAATTGCATTTTTGCCCGGATAGGCACCGGAATGCTTGGCCTTGGCTTGCCATAGCAGGGCATTGCTGGGTTGGGCTCCCTTGGCCTTCCGGGGGCCTTGGACGCTGTCTTGGGAAGACCATGGGCACAAGGCCATGGCATATAGTGAGGAATGGACCACGGTTGGCAAGGCTAGGCATATAGAGAGGAATGGACCACGGTTGCCAAGGTTGCGCAAGTTTTGGGCATTTTTTGCCCGGATATGCCCAAGTATGCCCCGATAGGCCCGTTACGCCCCGGTATGAACGCGTATGCCCGGATAGACTCGGTATGCCTTGGGATACATGCGTATGCCCCGATAGGCTTGGTACGCCCCGATATGCGCACGTGTGCCCCAGTAGGGCTCGGTATGCCCCGGTATGTACGCGTGTGCCCCGATAGGCCCGGTATGCCCCGATATGCACACGTGTGCCCCAATAGGGGTCGGTATGCCCCGGTAGGTACGCGTGTGCCCCGTAATGCACGTTTCGCAGATCTCCCCGCATGTCCCGCCCCTATATGTAATACTTACTTACTTACTTACTTTCTTTCTTGCTTGCTTGCTTGCTTGCAATGGTTGGGAGTGCCCGGCATGCCCCGCTGCAGAGACCAAGGGCGCAATGACTTGGCACCGCGGATGCCGGGACTCCGGCACTTCCCGTGGCACTGATGGTTGGTTCCAAAGACAAAAGGCCGTGCAAGGCCACCGCACCGCGGATGATTTTGCTCGTGCTGGCGCCGTTGTGTGGCCAAAGAACATGCGCGAATGCTCGTGTCGGAAGGGTTGGTGTCCTGGCCCCGCGGGTGTCACGAATGCTCGGTTGCGAAGACCATGGGACCAGAGCCATGGCACGTCGGATGATGGCTCCAGCTGGCGCCCCGGCACTTTCTGTGGCATTGATGCTCGGTTTCAAAGACAAACGTGCGCAGGGCCAGGGGACCGCGGATGACTGCTCGTGCTGGCCCCGTTGGGCGGCATTGATGGTCGGTTGCAAAGAAAATGCGCGATTGCTCGTGTCGGGGCCTGGCAAGCCAAGGCCAAGCGAGCCATGGCAACGCGGATGATGGCTCCAGCTGGCGCCCCGGCACTTTCTGTGGCATTGATGCTCGGTTTCGAAGACAAACGTGCGCAGGGCCAGGGGACCGCGGAGGACTGCTCGTGCTGGCCCCGTTGGGCGGCATTGATGGTGTGTTGCAGAGAGCATGTGCGATTGCAAGTGTCGGCCGGGTTTGGGTTCCCTTGGGCTTTCGGGTGCCTTGGACGCTGTCTTGCGAAGACCATGGGCACAAGGCCCCGTCCTGGCCCCTTGTTCGATTCGCTCTCGTCTTGCGCTTGCTTCCAAGGTCCTCCATGACCTTCCCCATGGCCTTGCTAGATCCCCCCCATGACGCATGACCTCTGTCCGTTGATTGGTTTTGAGTGCACACCATGCCCGGCTTGGCACCGTGTTGTCGCGTGAGTGGCATTTGGATCGTGCATGCTGGTGGGCTACCTGCCAATGCGCACAAGCCTTGCACACTAGCCTTGCGCACGAGCCTTGCACAAAAGCCTTGGACACAAGCCTTGCGCACAAGCCATGCGCACAAGCCTTGGACGCTAGCCTTGCACACAAGCCATGCATACAAGCCTTGCTCACAAGCCTTGGGCACTGGCCCATCGCAGTAGCCTTGCACACAAGCCTTGCGCACTAGCTTTGGGCACGAGCCTTGCGCACTTGCCTTGGGCACTAGCCTTGCACACAACCCTTGGGAACTAGCCTTGCGCACCAGCCTTGCCCACAAGCCTTGCACACCAGCCTTGCACACTAGCCTTGCATACAAGCCTTGCACACTAGCCTTGCACACAGGCCATGCTCACTAGCCTTGGGCACTAGCCTTGCACACAGACCTTGGGCACTAGCCTTGCGCACTAGCCTTGCCCACGAGCCTTGCACACTAGCCTTGCACGCAGGCCTTGCACGCTAGGCATGCTTGGGCCAGCAGCTCCCGCATCAAGTCGGCGGGTGTAGGCACGGTTGGGCGCAGATCCCGCATCGCCTCGTCGCGTCTGGGCGCAAACCCGTCGCGTCTCGTTGCGTCTTCAGAAGTCGTCGCTAACAGCACCTTTGGTTGCCACTGGTGGTTAGGCGGGTTGGTTGCGCAAACCCTATAGGAGGGTGGCATGCTGCGGGGCGCTGGAATGCGCAGGCTTAGGGCGTTTTTGCCCGGATAGGCACTGGAATGTGCTGGTTTTGGGCGTTTTTGCCTGGATAGGCTAAGGAATGGGCATGCTTTGGGCGTTTTCCCCGGATAGGCACTGGAATGGGCTGGTTTTGGGCGTTTTTGCCTGGATAGGCTAACGAATGGGGCATGCTTTGGGCGTTTTTGCCCGGGTAGGCACTGGAATGCCTGGCCTTGGCTGGGCATTGCTGGGTTGGGCTCCCTTGGCCTTTCAGGCGCCTTGGATGCTGTCTTGTGA
>NW_027518794.1:247500-250000 GCF_043159265.1 Tasmannia lanceolata | reverse complement strand
CGCTTCCCTTGCACGCAGCCTTGCACACTAGCCTCGCATGCGAGCCTTGCACCCTAGCCATGCAAACTAGCCTTGCACGGTAGCCATGCACACAAGCCGTGCACATTAGCCATGCGCACAAGCCCCGCACACTAGCCTTGCGCACAACCCTTGCACACAAGCCATGCACTCGAGCAATGCACACAAGCCTTGCACTCAAGCAATGCACACAAGCCCTGGACACTAGCCTTGCACACGGGCCTGGCACACAAGCCTTGGGCACTAGCCTTGCGCACTAGCGTTCCACATGAGCCTTGCACACTAGCCTTGGACACTAGCCTTGCACACAGGCCTTGCACACTAGGCATGCTTGGGCGAGCTGATCCCGCATCAAGTCGACGGGTCTAGGCATTCTTGGGCGCAGATCCCGCATCGTCTCGTCGCGTCTGGGCGCAATCACGTCGCGTCTCGTTGCGTCTTCAGAAGTCGTCGCTAACAGCACCTTTGGTTGCCACTGGTGGTTAGGCTGGTTGGTTGCGCAAACCCTATAGGAGGGTGGCATGCTGGTGGGCGTTTTTGCCCGGATAGGCACTAGAATGTGCAGATTTTGGGCGTTTTTGCCTGGATAGGCTAAGGAATGGGCATGCTTTGGGCGTTTTTGCCCGGATAGGCACCGGAATGCTTGGCCTTGGCTTGTCCTAGCAAGGCATTGCTGGGTTGGGCTCCCTTGGCCTTTTGGGCGCCTTGGACGATGTCTTGCGAAGACCATGGGCACAAGGCCATGGCATATGGTGAGGAAAGGACCACGGTTGCCAAGGTTAGGCACCGGAATGCTTGGCCTTGGCTTGCCAAAGCAGGGCATTGCTGGGTTGGGCTCCCTTGGCCTTCCGGGCACCTTGGACACTGTCTTGGGAAGACCATGGGCACAAGGCCATGGCATATGGTGGGGAATGGACCACGGTTGCCAAGGCTAGGCATATAGAGAGGAATTGCATTTTTGCCCGGATAGGCACCGGAATGCTTGGCCTTGGCTTGCCATAGCAGGGCATTGCTGGGTTGGGCTCCCTTGGCCTTCCGGGGGCCTTGGACGCTGTCTTGGGAAGACCATGGGCACAAGGCCATGGCATATAGTGAGGAATGGACCACGGTTGGCAAGGCTAGGCATATAGAGAGGAATGGACCACGGTTGCCAAGGTTGCGCAAGTTTTGGGCATTTTTTGCCCGGATATGCCCAAGTATGCCCCGATAGGCCCGTTACGCCCCGGTATGAACGCGTATGCCCGGATTGACTCGGTATGCCTTGGGATACATGCGTATGCCCCGATAGGCTTGGTACGCCCCGATATGCGCACGTGTGCCCCAGTAGGGCTCGGTATGCCCCGGTATGTACGCGTGTGCCCCGATAGGCCCGGTATGCCCCGATATGCACACGTGTGCCCCAATAGGGGTCGGTATGCCCCGGTAGGTACGCGTGTGCCCCGTAATGCACGTTTCGCAGATCTCCCCGCATGTCCCGCCCCTATATGTAATACTTACTTACTTACTTACTTTCTTTCTTGCTTGCTTGCTTGCTTGCAATGGTTGGGAGTGCCCGGCATGCCCCGCTGCAGAGACCAAGGGCGCAATGACTTGGCACCGCGGATGCCGGGACTCCGGCACTTCCCGTGGCACTGATGGTTGGTTCCAAAGACAAAAGGCCGTGCAAGGCCACCGCACCGCGGATGATTTTGCTCGTGCTGGCGCCGTTGTGTGGCCAAAGAACATGCGTGAATGCTCGTGTCGGAAGGGTTGGTGTCCTGGCCCCGCGGGTGTCACGAATGCTCGGTTGCGAAGACCATGGGACCAGAGCCATGGCACGTCGGATGATGGCTCCAGCTGGCGCCCCGGCACTTTCTGTGGCATTGATGCTCGGTTTCAAAGACAAACGTGCGCAGGGCCAGGGGACCGCGGTTGACTGCTCGTGCTGGCCCCGTTGGGCGGCATTGATGGTCGGTTGCAAAGAAAATGCGCGATTGCTCGTGTCGGGGCCTGGCAAGCCAAGGCCAAGCGAGCCATGGCAACGCGGATGATGGCTCCAGCTGGCGCCCCGGCACTTTCTGTGGCATTGATGCTCGGTTTCGAAGACAAACGTGCGCAGGGCCAGGGGACCGCGGAGGACTGCTCGTGCTGGCCCCGTTGGGCGGCATTGATGGTGTGTTGCAGAGAGCATGTGCGATTGCAAGTGTCGGCCGGGTTTGGGTTCCCTTGGGCTTTCGGGTGCCTTGGACGCTGTCTTGCGAAGACCATGGGCACAAGGCCCCGTCCTGGCCCCTTGTTCGATTCGCTCTCGTCTTGCGCTTGCTTCCAAGGTCCTCCATGACCTTCCCCATGGCCTTGCTAGATCCCCCCCATGACGCATGACCTCTGTCCGTTGATTGGTTTTGAGTGCACACCATGCCCGGCTTGGCACCGTGTTGTCGCGTGAGTGGCATTTGGATCGTGCATGCTGGTGGGCTACCTGCCAATGCGCACAAGCCTTGCA
>NW_027518794.1:235000-237500 GCF_043159265.1 Tasmannia lanceolata | reverse complement strand
GCCCGGATAGACTCGGTATGCCTTGGGATACATGCGTATGCCCCGATAGGCTTGGTACGCCCCGATATGCGCACGTGTGCCCCAGTAGGGCTCGGTATGCCCCGGTATGTACGCGTGTGCCCCGATAGGCCCGGTATGCCCTGATAGGCCCGGTATGCCCCGATATGCACACGTGTGCCCCAATAGGGGTCGGTATGCCCCGGTAGGTACGCGTGTGCCCCGTAATGCACGTTTCGCAGATCTCCCCGCATGTCCCGCCCCTATATGTAATACTTACTTACTTACTTACTTTCTTTCTTGCTTGCTTGCTTGCTTGCAATGGTTGGGAGTGCCCGGCATGCCCCGCTGCAGAGACCAAGGGCGCAATGACTTGGCACCGCGGATGCCGGGACTCCGGCACTTCCCGTGGCACTGATGGTTGGTTCCAAAGACAAAAGGCCGTGCAAGGCCACCGCACCGCGGATGATTTTGCTCGTGCTGGCGCCGTTGTGTGGCCAAAGAACATGCGCGAATGCTCGTGTCGGAAGGGTTGGTGTCCTGGCCCCGCGGGTGTCACGAATGCTCGGTTGCGAAGACCATGGGACCAGAGCCATGGCACGTCGGATGATGGCTCCAGCTGGCGCCCCGGCACTTTCTGTGGCATTGATGCTCGGTTTCAAAGACAAACGTGCGCAGTGCCAGGGGACCGCGGATGACTGCTCGTGCTGGCCCCGTTGGGCGGCATTGATGGTCGGTTGCAAAGAAAATGCGCGATTGCTCGTGTCGGGGCCCGGCAAGCCAAGGCCAAGCGAGCCATGGCACGTCGGATGATGGCTCCAGCTGGCGCCCCGGCACTTTCTGTGGCATTGATGCTCGGTTTCAAAGACAAACGTGCGCAGGGCCAGGGGACCGCGGATGACTGCTCGTGCTGGCCCCGTTGGGCGGCATTGATGGTCGGTTGCAAAGAAAATGCGCGATTGCTCGTGTCGGGGCCTGGCAAGCCAAGGCCAAGCGAGCCATGGCAACGCGGATGATGGCTCGCTAGTGCTGGCGCCGTGCACAGTGGCCTCGCACACTCGCCCTGCACGCTTCCCTTGCACGCAGCCTTGCACACTAGCCTCGCATGCGAGCCTTGCACCCTAGCCATGCAAACTAGCCTTGCACGGTAGCCATGCACACAAGCCGTGCACATTAGCCATGCGCACAAGCCCCGCACACTAGCCTTGCGCACAACCCTTGCACACAAGCCATGCACTCGAGCAATGCACACAAGCCTTGCACTCAAGCAATGCACACAAGCCCTGGACACTAGCCTTGCACACGGGCCTGGCACACAAGCCTTGGTCACTAGCCTTGCGCACTAGCGTTCCACATGAGCCTTGCACACTAGCCTTGGACACTAGCCTTGCACACAGGCCTTGCACACTAGGCATGCTTGGGCGAGCTGATCCCGCATCAAGTCGACGGGTCTAGGCATTCTTGGGCGCAGATCCCGCATCGTCTCGTCGCGTCTGGGCGCAAACACGTCGCGTCTCGTTGCGTCTTCAGAAGTCGTCGCTAACAGCACCTTTGGTTGCCACTGGTGGTTAGGCTGGTTGGTTGCGCAAACCCTATAGGAGGGTGGCATGCTGGTGGGCGTTTTTGCCCGGATAGGCACTAGAATGTGCAGATTTTGGGCGTTTTTGCCTGGATAGGCTAAGGAATGGGCATGCTTTGGGCGTTTTTGCCCGGATAGGCACCGGAATGCTTGGCCTTGGCTTGTCCTAGCAAGGCATTGCTGGGTTGGGCTCCCTTGGCCTTTTGGGCGCCTTGGACGATGTCTTGCGAAGACCATGGGCACAAGGCCATGGCATATGGTGAGGAAAGGACCACGGTTGCCAAGGTTAGGCACCGGAATGCTTGGCCTTGGCTTGCCAAAGCAGGGCATTGCTGGGTTGGGCTCCCTTGGCCTTCCGGGCGCCTTGGACACTGTCTTGGGAAGACCATGGGCACAAGGCCATGGCATATGGTGGGGAATGGACCACGGTTGCCAAGGCTAGGCATATAGAGAGGAATTGCATTTTTGCCCGGATAGGCACCGGAATGCTTGGCCTTGGCTTGCCATAGCAGGGCATTGCTGGGTTGGGCTCCCTTGGCCTTCCGGGGGCCTTGGACGCTGTCTTGGGAAGACCATGGGCACAAGGCCATGGCATATAGTGAGGAATGGACCACGGTTGGCAAGGCTAGGCATATAGAGAGGAATGGACCACGGTTGCCAAGGTTGCGCAAGTTTTGGGCATTTTTTGCCCGGATATGCCCAAGTATGCCCCGATAGGCCCGTTACGCCCCGGTATGAACGCGTATGCCCGGATTGACTCGGTATGCCTTGGGATACATGCGTATGCCCCGATAGGCTTGGTACGCCCCGATATGCGCACGTGTGCCCCAGTAGGGCTCGGTATGCCCCGGTATGTACGCGTGTGCCCCGATAGGCCCGGTATGCCCCGATATGCACACGTGTGCCCCAATAGGGGTCGGTATG
>NW_027518794.1:222500-225000 GCF_043159265.1 Tasmannia lanceolata | reverse complement strand
TCTTCAGAAGTCGTCGCTAACAGCACCTTTGGTTGCCACTGGTGGTTAGGCTGGTTGGTTGCGCAAACCCTATAGGAGGGTGGCATGCTGGTGGGCGTTTTTGCCCGGATAGGCACTAGAATGTGCAGATTTTGGGCGTTTTTGCCTGGATAGGCTAAGGAATGGGCATGCTTTGGGCGTTTTTGCCCGGATAGGCACCGGAATGCTTGGCCTTGGCTTGTCCTAGCAAGGCATTGCTGGGTTGGGCTCCCTTGGCCTTTTGGGCGCCTTGGACGATGTCTTGCGAAGACCATGGGCACAAGGCCATGGCATATGGTGAGGAAAGGACCACGGTTGCCAAGGTTAGGCACCGGAATGCTTGGCCTTGGCTTGCCCTAGCAGGGCATTGCTGGGTTGGGCTCCCTTGGCCTTTTGGGCGCCTTGGACGATGTCTTGCGAAGACCATGGGCACAAGGCCATGGCATATGGTGAGGAAAGGACCACGGTTGCCAAGGTTAGGCACCGGAATGCTTGGCCTTGGCTTGCCAAAGCAGGGCATTGCTGGGTTGGGCTCCCTTGGCCTTCCGGGCGCCTTGGACACTGTCTTGGGAAGACCATGGGCACAAGGCCATGGCATATGGTGGGGAATGGACCACGGTTGCCAAGGCTAGGCATATAGAGAGGAATCGCATTTTTGCCCGGATAGGCACCGGAATGCTTGACCTTGGCTTGCCATAGCAGGGCATTGCTGGGTTGGGCTCCCTTGGCCTTCCGGGGGCCTTGGACGCTGTCTTGGGAAGACCATGGGCACAAGGCCATGGCATATAGTGAGGAATGGACCACGGTTGGCAAGGCTAGGCATATAGAGAGGAATGGACCACGGTTGCCAAGGTTGCGCAAGTTTTGGGCATTTTTTGCCCGGATATGCCCAAGTATGCCCCGATAGGCCCGTTACGCCCCGGTATGAACGCGTATGCCCGGATAGACTCGGTATGCCTTGGGATACATGCGTATGCCCCGATAGGCTTGGTACGCCCCGATATGCGCACGTGTGCCCCAGTAGGGCTCGGTATGCCCCGGTATGTACGCGTGTGCCCCGATAGGCCCGGTATGCCCCGATATGCACACGTGTGCCCCAATAGGGGTCGGTATGCCCCGGTAGGTACGCGTGTGCCCCGTAATGCACGTTTCGCAGATCTCCCCGCATGTCCCGCCCCTATATGTAATACTTACTTACTTACTTTCTTTCTTGCTTGCTTGCTTGCTTGCAATGGTTGGGAGTGCCCGGCATGCCCCGCTGCAGAGACCAAGGGCGCAATGACTTGGCACCGCGGATGCCGGGACTCCGGCACTTCCCGTGGCACTGATGGTTGGTTCCAAAGACAAAAGGCCGTGCAAGGCCACCGCACCGCGGATGATTTTGCTCGTGCTGGCGCCGTTGTGTGGCCAAAGAACATGCGCGAATGCTCGTGTCGGAAGGGTTGGTGTCCTGGCCCCGCGGGTGTCACGAATGCTCGGTTGCGAAGACCATGGGACCAGAGCCATGGCACGTCGGATGATGGCTCCAGCTGGCGCCCCGGCACTTTCTGTGGCATTGATGCTCGGTTTCAAAGACAAACGTGCGCAGGGCCAGGGGACCGCGGATGACTGCTCGTGCTGGCCCCGTTGGGCGGCATTGATGGTCGGTTGCAAAGAAAATGCGCGATTGCTCGTGTCGGGGCCTGGCAAGCCAAGGCCAAGCGAGCCATGGCAACGCGGATGATGGCTCCAGCTGGCGCCCCGGCACTTTCTGTGGCATTGATGCTCGGTTTCGAAGACAAACGTGCGCAGGGCCAGGGGACCGCGGAGGACTGCTCGTGCTGGCCCCGTTGGGCGGCATTGATGGTGTGTTGCAGAGAGCATGTGCGATTGCAAGTGTCGGCCGGGTTTGGGTTCCCTTGGGCTTTCGGGTGCCTTGGACGCTGTCTTGCGAAGACCATGGGCACAAGGCCCCGTCCTGGCCCCTTGTTCGATTCGCTCTCGTCTTGCGCTTGCTTCCAAGGTCCTCCATGACCTTCCCCATGGCCTTGCTAGATCCCCCCCATGACGCATGACCTCTGTCCGTTGATTGGTTTTGAGTGCACACCATGCCCGGCTTGGCACCGTGTTGTCGCGTGAGTGGCATTTGGATCGTGCATGCTGGTGGGCTACCTGCCAATGCGCACAAGCCTTGCACACTAGCCTTGCGCACGAGCCTTGCACAAAAGCCTTGGACACAAGCCTTGCGCACAAGCCATGCGCACAAGCCTTGGACGCTAGCCTTGCACACAAGCCATGCATACAAGCCTTGCTCACAAGCCTTGGGCACTGGCCCATCGCAGTAGCCTTGCACACAAGCCTTGCGCACTAGCTTTGGGCACGAGCCTTGCGCACTTGCCTTGGGCACTAGCCTTGCACACAACCCTTGGGAACTAGCCTTGCGCACCAGCCTTGCCCACAAGCCTTGCACACCAGCCTTGCACACTAGCCTTGCATACAAGCC
>NW_027518794.1:197500-202500 GCF_043159265.1 Tasmannia lanceolata | reverse complement strand
CAAGGCATTGCTGGGTTGGGCTCCCTTGGCCTTTTGGGCGCCTTGGACGATGTCTTGCGAAGACCATGGGCACAAGGCCATGGCATATGGTGAGGAAAGGACCACGGTTGCCAAGGTTAGGCACCGGAATGCTTGGCCTTGGCTTGCCCTAGCAGGGCATTGCTGGGTTGGGCTCCCTTGGCCTTTTGGGCGCCTTGGACGATGTCTTGCGAAGACCATGGGCACAAGGCCATGGCATATGGTGAGGAAAGGACCACGGTTGCCAAGGTTAGGCACCGGAATGCTTGGCCTTGGCTTGCCAAAGCAGGGCATTGCTGGGTTGGGCTCCCTTGGCCTTCCGGGCGCCTTGGACACTGTCTTGGGAAGACCATGGGCACAAGGCCATGGCATATGGTGGGGAATGGACCACGGTTGCCAAGGCTAGGCATATAGAGAGGAATCGCATTTTTGCCCGGATAGGCACCGGAATGCTTGGCCTTGGCTTGCCATAGCAGGGCATTGCTGGGTTGGGCTCCCTTGGCCTTCCGGGGGCCTTGGACGCTGTCTTGGGAAGACCATGGGCACAAGGCCATGGCATATAGTGAGGAATGGACCACGGTTGGCAAGGCTAGGCATATAGAGAGGAATGGACCACGGTTGCCAAGGTTGCGCAAGTTTTGGGCATTTTTTGCCCGGATATGCCCAAGTATGCCCCGATAGGCCCGTTACGCCCCGGTATGAACGCGTATGCCCGGATAGACTCGGTATGCCTTGGGATACATGCGTATGCCCCGATAGGCTTGGTACGCCCCGATATGCGCACGTGTGCCCCAGTAGGGCTCGGTATGCCCCGGTATGTACGCGTGTGCCCCGATAGGCCCGGTATGCCCCGATATGCACACGTGTGCCCCAATAGGGGTCGGTATGCCCCGGTAGGTACGCGTGTGCCCCGTAATGCACGTTTCGCAGATCTCCCCGCATGTCCCGCCCCTATATGTAATACTTACTTACTTACTTACTTTCTTTCTTGCTTGCTTGCTTGCTTGCAATGGTTGGGAGTGCCCGGCATGCCCCGCTGCAGAGACCAAGGGCGCAATGACTTGGCACCGCGGATGCCGGGACTCCGGCACTTCCCGTGGCACTGATGGTTGGTTCCAAAGACAAAAGGCCGTGCAAGGCCACCGCACCGCGGATGATTTTGCTCGTGCTGGCGCCGTTGTGTGGCCAAAGAACATGCGCGAATGCTCGTGTCGGAAGGGTTGGTGTCCTGGCCCCGCGGGTGTCACGAATGCTCGGTTGCGAAGACCATGGGACCAGAGCCATGGCACGTCGGATGATGGCTCCAGCTGGCGCCCCGGCACTTTCTGTGGCATTGATGCTCGGTTTCAAAGACAAACGTGCGCAGGGCCAGGGGACCGCGGATGACTGCTCGTGCTGGCCCCGTTGGGCAGCATTGATGGTCGGTTGCAAAGAAAATGCGCGATTGCTCGTGTCGGGGCCCGGCAAGCCAAGGCCAAGCGAGCCATGGCACGTCGGATGATGGCTCCAGCTGGCGCCCCGGCACTTTCTGTGGCATTGATGCTCGGTTTCAAAGACAAACGTGCGCAGGGCCAGGGGACCGCGGATGACTGCTCGTGCTGGCCCCGTTGGGCGGCATTGATGGTCGGTTGCAAAGAAAATGCGCGATTGCTCGTGTCGGGGCCTGGCAAGCCAAGGCCAAGCGAGCCATGGCAACGCGGATGATGGCTCGCTAGTGCTGGCGCCGTGCACAGTGGCCTCGCACACTCGCCCTGCACGCTTCCCTTGCACGCAGCCTTGCACACTAGCCTCGCATGCGAGCCTTGCACCCTAGCCATGCAAACTAGCCTTGCACGGTAGCCATGCACACAAGCCGTGCACATTAGCCATGCGCACAAGCCCCGCACACTAGCCTTGCGCACAACCCTTGCACACAAGCCTTGCACTCAAGCAATGCACACAAGCCCTGGACACTAGCCTTGCACACGGGCCTGGCACACAAGCCTTGGGCACTAGCCTTGCGCACTAGCGTTCCACATGAGCCTTGCACACTAGCCTTGGACACTAGCCTTGCACACAGGCCTTGCACACTAGGCATGCTTGGGCGAGCTGATCCCGCATCAAGTCGACGGGTCTAGGCATTCTTGGGCGCAGATCCCGCATCGTCTCGTCGCGTCTGGGCGCAAACACGTCGCGTCTCGTTGCGTCTTCAGAAGTCGTCGCTAACAGCACCTTTGGTTGCCACTGGTGGTTAGGCTGGTTGGTTGCGCAAACCCTATAGGAGGGTGGCATGCTGGTGGGCGTTTTTGCCCGGATAGGCACTAGAATGTGCAGATTTTGGGCGTTTTTGCCTGGATAGGCTAAGGAATGGGCATGCTTTGGGCGTTTTTGCCCGGATAGGCACCGGAATGCTTGGCCTTGGCTTGTCCTAGCAAGGCATTGCTGGGTTGGGCTCCCTTGGCCTTTTGGGCGCCTTGGACGATGTCTTGCGAAGACCATGGGCACAAGGCCATGGCATATGGTGAGGAAAGGACCACGGTTGCCAAGGTTAGGCACCGGAATGCTTGGCCTTGGCTTGCCAAAGCAGGGCATTGCTGGGTTGGGCTCCCTTGGCCTTCCGGGCGCCTTGGACACTGTCTTGGGAAGACCATGGGCACAAGGCCATGGCATATGGTGGGGAATGGACCACGGTTGCCAAGGCTAGGCATATAGAGAGGAATGGCATTTTTGCCCGGATAGGCACCGGAATGCTTGGCCTTGGCTTGCCATAGCAGGGCATTGCTGGGTTGGGCTCCCTTGGCCTTCCGGGGGCCTTGGACGCTGTCTTGGGAAGACCATGGGCACAAGGCCATGGCATATAGTGAGGAATGGACCACGGTTGGCAAGGCTAGGCATATAGAGAGGAATGGACCACGGTTGCCAAGGTTGCGCAAGTTTTGGGCATTTTTTGCCCGGATATGCCCAAGTATGCCCCGATAGGCCCGTTACGCCCCGGTATGAACGCGTATGCCCGGATAGACTCGGTATGCCTTGGGATACATGCGTATGCCCCGATAGGCTTGGTACGCCCCGATATGCGCACGTGTGCCCCAGTAGGGCTCGGTATGCCCCGGTATGTACGCGTGTGCCCCGATAGGCCCGGTATGCCCCGATATGCACACGTGTGCCCCAATAGGGGTCGGTATGCCCCGGTAGGTACGCGTGTGCCCCGTAATGCACGTTTCGCAGATCTCCCCGCATGTCCCGCCCCTATATGTAATACTTACTTACTTACTTACTTTCTTTCTTGCTTGCTTGCTTGCTTGCAATGGTTGGGAGTGCCCGGCATGCCCCGCTGCAGAGACCAAGGGCGCAATGACTTGGCACCGCGGATGCCGGGACTCCGGCACTTCCCGTGGCACTGATGGTTGGTTCCAAAGACAAAAGGCCGTGCAAGGCCACCGCACCGCGGATGATTTTGCTCGTGCTGGCGCCGTTGTGTGGCCAAAGAACATGCGCGAATGCTCGTGTCGGAAGGGTTGGTGTCCTGGCCCCGCGGGTGTCACGAATGCTCGGTTGCGAAGACCATGGGACCAGAGCCATGGCACGTCGGATGATGGCTCCAGCTGGCGCCCCGGCACTTTCTGTGGCATTGATGCTCGGTTTCAAAGACAAACGTGCGCAGGGCCAGGGGACCGCGGATGACTGCTCGTGCTGGCCCCGTTGGGCGGCATTGATGGTCGGTTGCAAAGAAAATGCGCGATTGCTCGTGTCGGGGCCTGGCAAGCCAAGGCCAAGCGAGCCATGGCAACGCGGATGATGGCTCCAGCTGGCGCCCCGGCACTTTCTGTGGCATTGATGCTCGGTTTCGAAGACAAACGTGCGCAGGGCCAGGGGACCGCGGAGGACTGCTCGTGCTGGCCCCGTTGGGCGGCATTGATGGTGTGTTGCAGAGAGCATGTGCGATTGCAAGTGTCGGCCGGGTTTGGGTTCCCTTGGGCTTTCGGGTGCCTTGGACGCTGTCTTGCGAAGACCATGGGCACAAGGCCCCGTCCTGGCCCCTTGTTCGATTCGCTCTCGTCTTGCGCTTG
The DNA here is from genome assembly GCF_043159265.1 of Tasmannia lanceolata. Taxonomy (NCBI): domain Eukaryota; kingdom Viridiplantae; phylum Streptophyta; class Magnoliopsida; order Canellales; family Winteraceae; genus Tasmannia; species Tasmannia lanceolata. Next base: position 198,433 of record NW_027518794.1, on the reverse strand, counting down.
CTTCCAAGGTCCTCCATGACCTTCCCCATGGCCTTGCTAGATCCCCCCCATGACGCATGACCTCTGTCCGTTGATTGGTTTTGAGTGCACACCATGCCCGGCTTGGCACCGTGTTGTCGCGTGAGTGGCATTTGGATCGTGCATGCTGGTGGGCTACCTGCCAATGCGCACAAGCCTTGCACACTAGCCTTGCGCACGAGCCTTGCACAAAAGCCTTGGACACAAGCCTTGCGCACAAGCCATGCGCACAAGCCTTGGACGCTAGCCTTGCACACAAGCCATGCATACAAGCCTTGCTCACAAGCCTTGGGCACTGGCCCATCGCAGTAGCCTTGCACACAAGCCTTGCGCACTAGCTTTGGGCACGAGCCTTGCGCACTTGCCTTGGGCACTAGCCTTGCACACAACCCTTGGGAACTAGCCTTGCGCACCAGCCTTGCCCACAAGCCTTGCACACCAGCCTTGCACACTAGCCTTGCATACAAGCCTTGCACACTAGCCTTGCACACAGGCCATGCTCACTAGCCTTGGGCACTAGCCTTGCACACAGACCTTGGGCACTAGCCTTGCGCACTAGCCTTGCCCACGAGCCTTGCACACTAGCCTTGCACGCAGGCCTTGCACGCTAGGCATGCTTGGGCCAGCAGCTCCCGCATCAAGTCGGCGGGTGTAGGCACGGTTGGGCGCAGATCCCGCATCGCCTCGTCGCGTCTGGGCGCAAACCCGTCGCGTCTCGTTGCGTCTTCAGAAGTCGTCGCTAACAGCACCTTTGGTTGCCACTGGTGGTTAGGCGGGTTGGTTGCGCAAACCCTATAGGAGGGTGGCATGCTGCGGGGCGCTGGAATGCGCAGGCTTAGGGCGTTTTTGCCCGGATAGGCACTGGAATGTGCTGGTTTTGGGCGTTTTTGCCTGGATAGGCTAAGGAATGGGCTG
>NW_027518794.1:185000-187500 GCF_043159265.1 Tasmannia lanceolata | reverse complement strand
ATTGATGGTCGGTTGCAAAGAAAATGCGCGATTGCTCGTGTCGGGGCCTGGCAAGCCAAGGCCAAGCGAGCCATGGCAACGCGGATGATGGCTCGCTAGTGCTGGCGCCGTGCACAGTGGCCTCGCACACTCGCCCTGCACGCTTCCCTTGCACGCAGCCTTGCACACTAGCCTCGCATGCGAGCCTTGCACCCTAGCCATGCAAACTAGCCTTGCACGGTAGCCATGCACACAAGCCGTGCACATTAGCCATGCGCACAAGCCCCGCACACTAGCCTTGCGCACAACCCTTGCACACAAGCCTTGCACTCAAGCAATGCACACAAGCCCTGGACACTAGCCTTGCACACGGGCCTGGCACACAAGCCTTGGGCACTAGCCTTGCGCACTAGCGTTCCACATGAGCCTTGCACACTAGCCTTGGACACTAGCCTTGCACACAGGCCTTGCACACTAGGCATGCTTGGGCGAGCTGATCCCGCATCAAGTCGACGGGTCTAGGCATTCTTGGGCGCAGATCCCGCATCGTCTCGTCGCGTCTGGGCGCAAACACGTCGCGTCTCGTTGCGTCTTCAGAAGTCGTCGCTAACAGCACCTTTGGTTGCCACTGGTGGTTAGGCTGGTTGGTTGCGCAAACCCTATAGGAGGGTGGCATGCTGGTGGGCGTTTTTGCCCGGATAGGCACTAGAATGTGCAGATTTTGGGCGTTTTTGCCTGGATAGGCTAAGGAATGGGCATGCTTTGGGCGTTTTTGCCCGGATAGGCACCGGAATGCTTGGCCTTGGCTTGTCCTAGCAAGGCATTGCTGGGTTGGGCTCCCTTGGCCTTTTGGGCGCCTTGGACGATGTCTTGCGAAGACCATGGGCACAAGGCCATGGCATATGGTGAGGAAAGGACCACGGTTGCCAAGGTTAGGCACCGGAATGCTTGGCCTTGGCTTGCCAAAGCAGGGCATTGCTGGGTTGGGCTCCCTTGGCCTTCCGGGCGCCTTGGACACTGTCTTGGGAAGACCATGGGCACAAGGCCATGGCATATGGTGGGGAATGGACCACGGTTGCCAAGGCTAGGCATATAGAGAGGAATGGCATTTTTGCCCGGATAGGCACCGGAATGCTTGGCCTTGGCTTGCCATAGCAGGGCATTGCTGGGTTGGGCTCCCTTGGCCTTCCGGGGGCCTTGGACGCTGTCTTGGGAAGACCATGGGCACAAGGCCATGGCATATAGTGAGGAATGGACCACGGTTGGCAAGGCTAGGCATATAGAGAGGAATGGACCACGGTTGCCAAGGTTGCGCAAGTTTTGGGCATTTTTTGCCCGGATATGCCCAAGTATGCCCCGATAGGCCCGTTACGCCCCGGTATGAACGCGTATGCCCGGATAGACTCGGTATGCCTTGGGATACATGCGTATGCCCCGATAGGCTTGGTACGCCCCGATATGCGCACGTGTGCCCCAGTAGGGCTCGGTATGCCCCGGTATGTACGCGTGTGCCCCGATAGGCCCGGTATGCCCCGATATGCACACGTGTGCCCCAATAGGGGTCGGTATGCCCCGGTAGGTACGCGTGTGCCCCGTAATGCACGTTTCGCAGATCTCCCCGCATGTCCCGCCCCTATATGTAATACTTACTTACTTACTTACTTTCTTTCTTGCTTGCTTGCTTGCTTGCAATGGTTGGGAGTGCCCGGCATGCCCCGCTGCAGAGACCAAGGGCGCAATGACTTGGCACCGCGGATGCCGGGACTCCGGCACTTCCCGTGGCACTGATGGTTGGTTCCAAAGACAAAAGGCCGTGCAAGGCCACCCCACCGCGGATGATTTTGCTCGTGCTGGCGCCGTTGTGTGGCCAAAGAACATGCGCGAATGCTCGTGTCGGAAGGGTTGGTGTCCTGGCCCCGCGGGTGTCACGAATGCTCGGTTGCGAAGACCATGGGACCAGAGCCATGGCACGTCGGATGATGGCTCCAGCTGGCGCCCCGGCACTTTCTGTGGCATTGATGCTCGGTTTCAAAGACAAACGTGCGCAGGGCCAGGGGACCGCGGATGACTGCTCGTGCTGGCCCCGTTGGGCGGCATTGATGGTCGGTTGCAAAGAAAATGCGCGATTGCTCGTGTCGGGGCCTGGCAAGCCAAGGCCAAGCGAGCCATGGCAACGCGGATGATGGCTCCAGCTGGCGCCCCGGCACTTTCTGTGGCATTGATGCTCGGTTTCGAAGACAAACGTGCGCAGGGCCAGGGGACCGCGGAGGACTGCTCGTGCTGGCCCCGTTGGGCGGCATTGATGGTGTGTTGCAGAGAGCATGTGCGATTGCAAGTGTCGGCCGGGTTTGGGTTCCCTTGGGCTTTCGGGTGCCTTGGACGCTGTCTTGCGAAGACCATGGGCACAAGGCCCCGTCCTGGCCCCTTGTTCGATTCGCTCTCGTCTTGCGCTTGCTTCCAAGGTCCTCCATGACCTTCCCCATGGCCTTGCTAGATCCCCCCCATGACGCATGACCTCTGT
>NW_027518794.1:170000-175000 GCF_043159265.1 Tasmannia lanceolata | reverse complement strand
TGCCCGGATAGACTCGGTATGCCTTGGGATACATGCGTATGCCCCGATAGGCTTGGTACGCCCCGATATGCGCACGTGTGCCCCAGTAGGGCTCGGTATGCCCCGGTATGTACGCGTGTGCCCCGATAGGCCCGGTATGCCCCGATAGGCCCGGTATGCCCCGATATGCACACGTGTGCCCCAATAGGGGTCGGTATGCCCCGGTAGGTACGCGTGTGCCCCGTAATGCACGTTTCGCAGATCTCCCCGCATGTCCCGCCCCTATATGTAATACTTACTTACTTACTTACTTTCTTTCTTGCTTGCTTGCTTGCTTGCAATGGTTGGGAGTGCCCGGCATGCCCCGCTGCAGAGACCAAGGGCGCAATGACTTGGCACCGCGGATGCCGGGACTCCGGCACTTCCCGTGGCACTGATGGTTGGTTCCAAAGACAAAAGGCCGTGCAAGGCCACCGCACCGCGGATGATTTTGCTCGTGCTGGCGCCGTTGTGTGGCCAAAGAACATGCGCGAATGCTCGTGTCGGAAGGGTTGGTGTCCTGGCCCCGCGGGTGTCACGAATGCTCGGTTGCGAAGACCATGGGACCAGAGCCATGGCACGTCGGATGATGGCTCCAGCTGGCGCCCCGGCACTTTCTGTGGCATTGATGCTCGGTTTCAAAGACAAACGTGCGCAGTGCCAGGGGACCGCGGATGACTGCTCGTGCTGGCCCCGTTGGGCGGCATTGATGGTCGGTTGCAAAGAAAATGCGCGATTGCTCGTGTCGGGGCCCGGCAAGCCAAGGCCAAGCGAGCCATGGCACGTCGGATGATGGCTCCAGCTGGCGCCCCGGCACTTTCTGTGGCATTGATGCTCGGTTTCAAAGACAAACGTGCGCAGGGCCAGGGGACCGCGGATGACTGCTCGTGCTGGCCCCGTTGGGCGGCATTGATGGTCGGTTGCAAAGAAAATGCGCGATTGCTCGTGTCGGGGCCTGGCAAGCCAAGGCCAAGCGAGCCATGGCAACGCGGATGATGGCTCGCTAGTGCTGGCGCCGTGCACAGTGGCCTCGCACACTCGCCCTGCACGCTTCCCTTGCACGCAGCCTTGCACACTAGCCTCGCATGCGAGCCTTGCACCCTAGCCATGCAAACTAGCCTTGCACGGTAGCCATGCACACAAGCCGTGCACATTAGCCATGCGCACAAGCCCCGCACACTAGCCTTGCGCACAACCCTTGCACACAAGCCATGCACTCGAGCAATGCACACAAGCCTTGCACTCAAGCAATGCACACAAGCCCTGGACACTAGCCTTGCACACGGGCCTCGCACACAAGCCTTGGGCACTAGCCTTGCGCACTAGCGTTCCACATGAGCCTTGCACACTAGCCTTGGACACTAGCCTTGCACACAGGCCTTGCACACTAGGCATGCTTGGGCGAGCTGATCCCGCATCAAGTCGACGGGTCTAGGCATTCTTGGGCGCAGATCCCGCATCGTCTCGTCGCGTCTGGGCGCAAACACGTCGCGTCTCGTTGCGTCTTCAGAAGTCGTCGCTAACAGCACCTTTGGTTGCCACTGGTGGTTAGGCTGGTTGGTTGCGCAAACCCTATAGGAGGGTGGCATGCTGGTGGGCGTTTTTGCCCGGATAGGCACTAGAATGTGCAGATTTTGGGCGTTTTTGCCTGGATAGGCTAAGGAATGGGCATGCTTTGGGCGTTTTTGCCCGGATAGGCACCGGAATGCTTGGCCTTGGCTTGTCCTAGCAAGGCATTGCTGGGTTGGGCTCCCTTGGCCTTTTGGGCGCCTTGGACGATGTCTTGCGAAGACCATGGGCACAAGGCCATGGCATATGGTGAGGAAAGGGCCACGGTTGCCAAGGTTAGGCACCGGAATGCTTGGCCTTGGCTTGCCAAAGCAGGGCATTGCTGGGTTGGGCTCCCTTGGCCTTCCGGGCGCCTTGGACACTGTCTTGGGAAGACCATGGGCACAAGGCCATGGCATATGGTGGGGAATGGACCACGGTTGCCAAGGCTAGGCATATAGAGAGGAATTGCATTTTTGCCCGGATAGGCACCGGAATGCTTGGCCTTGGCTTGCCATAGCAGGGCATTGCTGGGTTGGGCTCCCTTGGCCTTCCGGGGGCCTTGGACGCTGTCTTGGGAAGACCATGGGCACAAGGCCATGGCATATAGTGAGGAATGGACCACGGTTGGCAAGGCTAGGCATATAGAGAGGAATGGACCACGGTTGCCAAGGTTGCGCAAGTTTTGGGCATTTTTTGCCCGGATATGCCCAAGTATGCCCCGATAGGCCCGTTACGCCCCGGTATGAACGCGTATGCCCGGATAGACTCGGTATGCCTTGGGATACATGCGTATGCCCCGATAGGCTTGGTACGCCCCGATATGCGCACGTGTGCCCCAGTAGGGCTCGGTATGCCCCGGTATGTACGCGTGTGCCCCGATAGGCCCGGTATGCCCCGATATGCACACGTGTGCCCCAATAGGGGTCGGTATGCCCCGGTAGGTACGCGTGTGCCCCGTAATGCACGTTTCGCAGATCTCCCCGCATGTCCCGCCCCTATATGTAATACTTACTTACTTACTTACTTTCTTTCTTGCTTGCTTGCTTGCTTGCAATGGTTGGGAGTGCCCGGCATGCCCCGCTGCAGAGACCAAGGGCGCAATGACTTGGCACCGCGGATGCCGGGACTCCGGCACTTCCCGTGGCACTGATGGTTGGTTCCAAAGACAAAAGGCCGTGCAAGGCCACCGCACCGCGGATGATTTTGCTCGTGCTGGCGCCGTTGTGTGGCCAAAGAACATGCGCGAATGCTCGTGTCGGAAGGGTTGGTGTCCTGGCCCCGCGGGTGTCACGAATGCTCGGTTGCGAAGACCATGGGACCAGAGCCATGGCACGTCGGATGATGGCTCCAGCTGGCGCCCCGGCACTTTCTGTGGCATTGATGCTCGGTTTCAAAGACAAACGTGCGCAGGGCCAGGGGACCGCGGATGACTGCTCGTGCTGGCCCCGTTGGGCGGCATTGATGGTCGGTTGCAAAGAAAATGCGCGATTGCTCGTGTCGGGGCCCGGCAAGCCAAGGCCAAGCGAGCCATGGCACGTCGGATGATGGCTCCAGCTGGCGCCCCGGCACTTTCTGTGGCATTGATGCTCGGTTTCAAAGACAAACGTGCGCAGGGCCAGGGGACCGCGGAGGACTGCTCGTGCTGGCCCCGTTGGGCGGCATTGATGGTCGGTTGCAAAGAAAATGCGCGATTGCTCGTGTCGGGGCCTGGCAAGCCAAGGCCAAGCGAGCCATGGCAACGCGGATGATGGCTCGCTAGTGCTGGCGCCGTGCACAGTGGCCTCGCACACTCGCCCTGCACGCTTCCCTTGCACGCAGCCTTGCACACTAGCCTCGCATGCGAGCCTTGCACCCTAGCCATGCAAACTAGCCTTGCACGGTAGCCATGCACACAAGCCGTGCACATTAGCCATGCGCACAAGCCCCGCACACTAGCCTTGCGCACAACCCTTGCACACAAGCCATGCACTCGAGCAATGCACACAAGCCTTGCACTCAAGCAATGCACACAAGCCCTGGACACTAGCCTTGCACACGGGCCTGGCACACAAGCCTTGGGCACTAGCCTTGCGCACTAGCGTTCCACATGAGCCTTGCACACTAGCCTTGGACACTAGCCTTGCACACAGGCCTTGCACACTAGGCATGCTTGGGCGAGCTGATCCCGCATCAAGTCGACGGGTCTAGGCATTCTTGGGCGCAGATCCCGCATCGTCTCGTCGCGTCTGGGCGCAAACACGTCGCGTCTCGTTGCGTCTTCAGAAGTCGTCGCTAACAGCACCTTTGGTTGCCACTGGTGGTTAGGCTGGTTGGTTGCGCAAACCCTATAGGAGGGTGGCATGCTGGTGGGCGTTTTTGCCCGGATAGGCACTAGAATGTGCAGATTTTGGGCGTTTTTGCCTGGATAGGCTAAGGAATGGGCATGCTTTGGGCGTTTTTGCCCGGATAGGCACCGGAATGCTTGGCCTTGGCTTGTCCTAGCAAGGCATTGCTGGGTTGGGCTCCCTTGGCCTTTTGGGCGCCTTGGACGATGTCTTGCGAAGACCATGGGCACAAGGCCATGGCATATGGTGAGGAAAGGACCACGGTTGCCAAGGTTAGGCACCGGAATGCTTGGCCTTGGCTTGCCAAAGCAGGGCATTGCTGGGTTGGGCTCCCTTGGCCTTCCGGGCGCCTTGGACACTGTCTTGGGAAGACCATGGGCACAAGGCCATGGCATATGGTGGGGAATGGACCACGGTTGCCAAGGCTAGGCATATAGAGAGGAATTGCATTTTTGCCCGGATAGGCACCGGAATGCTTGGCCTTGGCTTGCCATAGCAGGGCATTGCTGGGTTGGGCTCCCTTGGCCTTCCGGGGGCCTTGGACGCTGTCTTGGGAAGACCATGGGCACAAGGCCATGGCATATAGTGAGGAATGGACCACGGTTGGCAAGGCTAGGCATATAAAGAGGAATGGACCACGGTTGCCAAGGTTGCGCAAGTTTTGGGCATTTTTTGCCCGGATATGCCCAAGTATGCCCCGATAGGCCCGTTACGCCCCGGTATGAACGCGTATGCCCGGATAGACTCGGTATGCCTTGGGATACATGCGTATGCCCCGATAGGCTTGGTACGCCCCGATATGCGCACGTGTGCCCCAGTAGGGCTCGGTATGCCCCGGTATGTACGCGTGTGCCCCGATAGGCCCGGTATGCCCCGATATGCACACGTGTGCCCCAATAGGGGTCGGTATGCCCCGGTAGGTACGCGTGTGCCCCGTAATGCACGTTTCGCAGATCTCCCCGCATGTCCCGCCCCTATATGTAATACTTACTTACTTACTTACTTTCTTTCTTGCTTGCTTGCTTGCTTGCAATGGTTGGGAGTGCCCGGCATGCCCCGCTGCAGAGACCAAGGGCGCAATGACTTGGCACCGCGGATGCCGGGACT
>NW_027518794.1:155000-160000 GCF_043159265.1 Tasmannia lanceolata | reverse complement strand
CACCGGAATGCTTGGCCTTGGCTTGTCCTAGCAAGGCATTGCTGGGTTGGGCTCCCTTGGCCTTTTGGGCGCCTTGGACGATGTCTTGCGAAGACCATGGGCACAAGGCCATGGCATATGGTGAGGAAAGGACCACGGTTGCCAAGGTTAGGCACCGGAATGCTTGGCCTTGGCTTGCCCTAGCAGGGCATTGCTGGGTTGGGCTCCCTTGGCCTTTTGGGCGCCTTGGACGATGTCTTGCGAAGACCATGGGCACAAGGCCATGGCATATGGTGAGGAAAGGACCACGGTTGCCAAGGTTAGGCACCGGAATGCTTGGCCTTGGCTTGCCAAAGCAGGGCATTGCTGGGTTGGGCTCCCTTGGCCTTCCGGGCGCCTTGGACACTGTCTTGGGAAGACCATGGGCACAAGGCCATGGCATATGGTGGGGAATGGACCACGGTTGCCAAGGCTAGGCATATAGAGAGGAATCGCATTTTTGCCCGGATAGGCACCGGAATGCTTGGCCTTGGCTTGCCATAGCAGGGCATTGCTGGGTTGGGCTCCCTTGGCCTTCCGGGGGCCTTGGACGCTGTCTTGGGAAGACCATGGGCACAAGGCCATGGCATATAGTGAGGAATGGACCACGGTTGGCAAGGCTAGGCATATAGAGAGGAATGGACCACGGTTGCCAAGGTTGCGCAAGTTTTGGGCATTTTTTGCCCGGATATGCCCAAGTATGCCCCGATAGGCCCGTTACGCCCCGGTATGAACGCGTATGCCCGGATAGACTCGGTATGCCTTGGGATACATGCGTATGCCCCGATAGGCTTGGTACGCCCCGATATGCGCACGTGTGCCCCAGTAGGGCTCGGTATGCCCCGGTATGTACGCGTGTGCCCCGATAGGCCCGGTATGCCCCGATATGCACACGTGTGCCCCAATAGGGGTCGGTATGCCCCGGTAGGTACGCGTGTGCCCCGTAATGCACGTTTCGCAGATCTCCCCGCATGTCCCGCCCCTATATGTAATACTTACTTACTTACTTACTTTCTTTCTTGCTTGCTTGCTTGCTTGCAATGGTTGGGAGTGCCCGGCATGCCCCGCTGCAGAGACCAAGGGCGCAATGACTTGGCACCGCGGATGCCGGGACTCCGGCACTTCCCGTGGCACTGATGGTTGGTTCCAAAGACAAAAGGCCGTGCAAGGCCACCGCACCGCGGATGATTTTGCTCGTGCTGGCGCCGTTGTGTGGCCAAAGAACATGCGCGAATGCTCGTGTCGGAAGGGTTGGTGTCCTGGCCCCGCGGGTGTCACGAATGCTCGGTTGCGAAGACCATGGGACCAGAGCCATGGCACGTCGGATGATGGCTCCAGCTGGCGCCCCGGCACTTTCTGTGGCATTGATGCTCGGTTTCAAAGACAAACGTGCGCAGTGCCAGGGGACCGCGGATGACTGCTCGTGCTGGCCCCGTTGGGCGGCATTGATGGTCGGTTGCAAAGAAAATGCGCGATTGCTCGTGTCGGGGCCCGGCAAGCCAAGGCCAAGCGAGCCATGGCACGTCGGATGATGGCTCCAGCTGGCGCCCCGGCACTTTCTGTGGCATTGATGCTCGGTTTCAAAGACAAACGTGCGCAGGGCCAGGGGACCGCGGATGACTGCTCGTGCTGGCCCCGTTGGGCGGCATTGATGGTCGGTTGCAAAGAAAATGCGCGATTGCTCGTGTCGGGGCCTGGCAAGCCAAGGCCAAGCGAGCCATGGCAACGCGGATGATGGCTCGCTAGTGCTGGCGCCGTGCACAGTGGCCTCGCACACTCGCCCTGCACGCTTCCCTTGCACGCAGCCTTGCACACTAGCCTCGCATGCGAGCCTTGCACCCTAGCCATGCAAACTAGCCTTGCACGGTAGCCATGCACACAAGCCGTGCACATTAGCCATGCGCACAAGCCCCGCACACTAGCCTTGCGCACAACCCTTGCACACAAGCCATGCACTCGAGCAATGCACACAAGCCTTGCACTCAAGCAATGCACACAAGCCCTGGACACTAGCCTTGCACACGGGCCTGGCACACAAGCCTTGGGCACTAGCCTTGCGCACTAGCGTTCCACATGAGCCTTGCACACTAGCCTTGGACACTAGCCTTGCACACAGGCCTTGCACACTAGGCATGCTTGGGCGAGCTGATCCCGCATCAAGTCGACGGGTCTAGGCATTCTTGGGCGCAGATCCCGCATCGTCTCGTCGCGTCTGGGCGCAAACACGTCGCGTCTCGTTGCGTCTTCAGAAGTCGTCGCTAACAGCACCTTTGGTTGCCACTGGTGGTTAGGCTGGTTGGTTGCGCAAACCCTATAGGAGGGTGGCATGCTGGTGGGCGTTTTTGCCCGGATAGGCACTAGAATGTGCAGATTTTGGGCGTTTTTGCCTGGATAGGCTAAGGAATGGGCATGCTTTGGGCGTTTTTGCCCGGATAGGCACCGGAATGCTTGGCCTTGGCTTGTCCTAGCAAGGCATTGCTGGGTTGGGCTCCCTTGGCCTTTTGGGCGCCTTGGACGATGTCTTGCGAAGACCATGGGCACAAGGCCATGGCATATGGTGAGGAAAGGACCACGGTTGCCAAGGTTAGGCACCGGAATGCTTGGCCTTGGCTTGCCAAAGCAGGGCATTGCTGGGTTGGGCTCCCTTGGCCTTCCGGGCGCCTTGGACACTGTCTTGGGAAGACCATGGGCACAAGGCCATGGCATATGGTGGGGAATGGACCACGGTTGCCAAGGCTAGGCATATAGAGAGGAATTGCATTTTTGCCCGGATAGGCACCGGAATGCTTGGCCTTGGCTTGCCATAGCAGGGCATTGCTGGGTTGGGCTCCCTTGGCCTTCCGGGGGCCTTGGACGCTGTCTTGGGAAGACCATGGGCACAAGGCCATGGCATATAGTGAGGAATGGACCACGGTTGGCAAGGCTAGGCATATAGAGAGGAATGGACCACGGTTGCCAAGGTTGCGCAAGTTTTGGGCATTTTTTGCCCGGATATGCCCAAGTATGCCCCGATAGGCCCGTTACGCCCCGGTATGAACGCGTATGCCCGGATAGACTCGGTATGCCTTGGGATACATGCGTATGCCCCGATAGGCTTGGTACGCCCCGATATGCGCACGTGTGCCCCAGTAGGGCTCGGTATGCCCCGGTATGTACGCGTGTGCCCCGATAGGCCCGGTATGCCCCGATATGCACACGTGTGCCCCAATAGGGGTCGGTATGCCCCGGTAGGTACGCGTGTGCCCCGTAATGCACGTTTCGCAGATCTCCCCGCATGTCCCGCCCCTATATGTAATACTTACTTACTTACTTACTTTCTTTCTTGCTTGCTTGCTTGCTTGCAATGGTTGGGAGTGCCCGGCATGCCCCGCTGCAGAGACCAAGGGCGCAATGACTTGGCACCGCGGATGCCGGGACTCCGGCACTTCCCGTGGCACTGATGGTTGGTTCCAAAGACAAAAGGCCGTGCAAGGCCACCGCACCGCGGATGATTTTGCTCGTGCTGGCGCCGTTGTGTGGCCAAAGAACATGCGCGAATGCTCGTGTCGGAAGGGTTGGTGTCCTGGCCCCGCGGGTGTCACGAATGCTCGGTTGCGAAGACCATGGGACCAGAGCCATGGCACGTCGGATGATGGCTCCAGCTGGCGCCCCGGCACTTTCTGTGGCATTGATGCTCGGTTTCAAAGACAAACGTGCGCAGGGCCAGGGGACCGCGGATGACTGCTCGTGCTGGCCCCGTTGGGCGGCATTGATGGTCGGTTGCAAAGAAAATGCGCGATTGCTCGTGTCGGGGCCTGGCAAGCCAAGGCCAAGCGAGCCATGGCAACGCGGATGATGGCTCCAGCTGGCGCCCCGGCACTTTCTGTGGCATTGATGCTCGGTTTCGAAGACAAACGTGCGCAGGGCCAGGGGACCGCGGAGGACTGCTCGTGCTGGCCCCGTTGGGCGGCATTGATGGTGTGTTGCAGAGAGCATGTGCGATTGCAAGTGTCGGCCGGGTTTGGGTTCCCTTGGGCTTTCGGGTGCCTTGGACGCTGTCTTGCGAAGACCATGGGCACAAGGCCCCGTCCTGGCCCCTTGTTCGATTCGCTCTCGTCTTGCGCTTGCTTCCAAGGTCCTCCATGACCTTCCCCATGGCCTTGCTAGATCCCCCCCATGACGCATGACCTCTGTCCGTTGATTGGTTTTGAGTGCACACCATGCCCGGCTTGGCACCGTGTTGTCGCGTGAGTGGCATTTGGATCGTGCATGCTGGTGGGCTACCTGCCAATGCGCACAAGCCTTGCACACTAGCCTTGCGCACGAGCCTTGCACAAAAGCCTTGGACACAAGCCTTGCGCACAAGCCATGCGCACAAGCCTTGGACGCTAGCCTTGCACACAAGCCATGCATACAAGCCTTGCTCACAAGCCTTGGGCACTGGCCCATCGCAGTAGCCTTGCACACAAGCCTTGCGCACTAGCTTTGGGCACGAGCCTTGCGCACTTGCCTTGGGCACTAGCCTTGCACACAACCCTTGGGAACTAGCCTTGCGCACCAGCCTTGCCCACAAGCCTTGCACACCAGCCTTGCACACTAGCCTTGCATACAAGCCTTGCACACTAGCCTTGCACACAGGCCATGCTCACTAGCCTTGGGCACTAGCCTTGCACACAGACCTTGGGCACTAGCCTTGCGCACTAGCCTTGCCCACGAGCCTTGCACACTAGCCTTGCACGCAGGCCTTGCACGCTAGGCATGCTTGGGCCAGCAGCTCCCGCATCAAGTCGGCGGGTGTAGGCACGGTTGGGCGCAGATCCCGCATCGCCTCGTCGCGTCTGGGCGCAAACCCGTCGCGTCTCGTTGCGTCTTCAGAAGTCGTCGCTAACAGCACCTTTGGTTGCCACTGGTGGTTAGGCGGGTTGGTTGCGCAAACCCTATAGGAGGGTGGCATGCTGCGGGGCGCTGGAATGCGCAGGCTTAGGGCGTTTTTGCCCGGATAG
>NW_027518794.1:142500-145000 GCF_043159265.1 Tasmannia lanceolata | reverse complement strand
CCCCGGCACTTTCTGTGGCATTGATGCTCGGTTTCAAAGACAAACGTGCGCAGGGCCAGGGGACCGCGGATGACTGCTCGTGCTGGCCCCGTTGGGCGGCATTGATGGTCGGTTGCAAAGAAAATGCGCGATTGCTCGTGTCGGGGCCTGGCAAGCCAAGGCCAAGCGAGCCATGGCAACGCGGATGATGGCTCGCTAGTGCTGGCGCCGTGCACAGTGGCCTCGCACACTCGCCCTGCACGCTTCCCTTGCACGCAGCCTTGCACACTAGCCTCGCATGCGAGCCTTGCACCCTAGCCATGCAAACTAGCCTTGCACGGTAGCCATGCACACAAGCCGTGCACATTAGCCATGCGCACAAGCCCCGCACACTAGCCTTGCGCACAACCCTTGCACACAAGCCATGCACTCGAGCAATGCACACAAGCCTTGCACTCAAGCAATGCACACAAGCCCTGGACACTAGCCTTGCACACGGGCCTGGCACACAAGCCTTGGGCACTAGCCTTGCGCACTAGCGTTCCACATGAGCCTTGCACACTAGCCTTGGACACTAGCCTTGCACACAGGCCTTGCACACTAGGCATGCTTGGGCGAGCTGATCCCGCATCAAGTCGACGGGTCTAGGCATTCTTGGGCGCAGATCCCGCATCGTCTCGTCGCGTCTGGGCGCAAACACGTCGCGTCTCGTTGCGTCTTCAGAAGTCGTCGCTAACAGCACCTTTGGTTGCCACTGGTGGTTAGGCTGGTTGGTTGCGCAAACCCTATAGGAGGGTGGCATGCTGGTGGGCGTTTTTGCCCGGATAGGCACTAGAATGTGCAGATTTTGGGCGTTTTTGCCTGGATAGGCTAAGGAATGGGCATGCTTTGGGCGTTTTTGCCCGGATAGGCACCGGAATGCTTGGCCTTGGCTTGTCCTAGCAAGGCATTGCTGGGTTGGGCTCCCTTGGCCTTTTGGGCGCCTTGGACGATGTCTTGCGAAGACCATGGGCATAAGGCCATGGCATATGGTGAGGAAAGGACCACGGTTGCCAAGGTTAGGCACCGGAATGCTTGGCCTTGGCTTGCCAAAGCAGGGCATTGCTGGGTTGGGCTCCCTTGGCCTTCCGGGCGCCTTGGACACTGTCTTGGGAAGACCATGGGCACAAGGCCATGGCATATGGTGGGGAATGGACCACGGTTGCCAAGGCTAGGCATATAGAGAGGAATTGCATTTTTGCCCGGATAGGCACCGGAATGCTTGGCCTTGGCTTGCCATAGCAGGGCATCGCTGGGTTGGGCTCCCTTGGCCTTCCGGGGGCCTTGGACGCTGTCTTGGGAAGACCATGGGCACAAGGCCATGGCATATAGTGAGGAATGGACCACGGTTGGCAAGGCTAGGCATATAGAGAGGAATGGACCACGGTTGCCAAGGTTGCGCAAGTTTTGGGCATTTTTTGCCCGGATATGCCCAAGTATGCCCCGATAGGCCCGTTACGCCCCGGTATGAACGCGTATGCCCGGATAGACTCGGTATGCCTTGGGATACATGCGTATGCCCCGATAGGCTTGGTACGCCCCGATATGCGCACGTGTGCCCCAGTAGGGCTCGGTATGCCCCGGTATGTACGCGTGTGCCCCGATAGGCCCGGTATGCCCCGATATGCACACGTGTGCCCCAATAGGGGTCGGTATGCCCCGGTAGGTACGCGTGTGCCCCGTAATGCACGTTTCGCAGATCTCCCCGCATGTCCCGCCCCTATATGTAATACTTACTTACTTACTTACTTTCTTTCTTGCTTGCTTGCTTGCTTGCAATGGTTGGGAGTGCCCGGCATGCCCCGCTGCAGAGACCAAGGGCGCAATGACTTGGCACCGCGGATGCCGGGACTCCGGCACTTCCCGTGGCACTGATGGTTGGTTCCAAAGACAAAAGGCCGTGCAAGGCCACCGCACCGCGGATGATTTTGCTCGTGCTGGCGCCGTTGTGTGGCCAAAGAACATGCGCGAATGCTCGTGTCGGAAGGGTTGGTGTCCTGGCCCCGCGGGTGTCACGAATGCTCGGTTGCGAAGACCATGGGACCAGAGCCATGGCACGTCGGATGATGGCTCCAGCTGGCGCCCCGGCACTTTCTGTGGCATTGATGCTCGGTTTCAAAGACAAACGTGCGCAGGGCCAGGGGACCGCGGATGACTGCTCGTGCTGGCCCCGTTGGGCGGCATTGATGGTCGGTTGCAAAGAAAATGCGCGATTGCTCGTGTCGGGGCCTGGCAAGCCAAGGCCAAGCGAGCCATGGCAACGCGGATGATGGCTCCAGCTGGCGCCCCGGCACTTTCTGTGGCATTGATGCTCGGTTTCGAAGACAAACGTGCGCAGGGCCAGGGGACCGCGGAGGACTGCTCGTGCTGGCCCCGTTGGGCGGCATTGATGGTGTGTTGCAGAGAGCATGTGCGATTGCAAGTGTCGGCCGGGTTTGGGTTCCCTTGGGCTTTCGGGTGCCTTGGACGCTGTCTTGCGAAG
>NW_027518794.1:127500-132500 GCF_043159265.1 Tasmannia lanceolata | reverse complement strand
TGGCAAGGCTAGGCATATAGAGAGGAATGGACCACGGTTGCCAAGGTTGCGCAAGTTTTGGGCATTTTTTGCCCGGATATGCCCAAGTATGCCCCGATAGGCCCGTTACGCCCCGGTATGAACGCGTATGCCCGGATAGACTCGGTATGCCTTGGGATACATGCGTATGCCCCGATAGGCTTGGTACGCCCCGATATGCGCACGTGTGCCCCAGTAGGGCTCGGTATGCCCCGGTATGTACGCGTGTGCCCCGATAGGCCCGGTATGCCCCGATATGCACACGTGTGCCCCAATAGGGGTCGGTATGCCCCGGTAGGTACGCGTGTGCCCCGTAATGCACGTTTCGCAGATCTCCCCGCATGTCCCGCCCCTATATGTAATACTTACTTACTTACTTACTTTCTTTCTTGCTTGCTTGCTTGCTTGCAATGGTTGGGAGTGCCCGGCATGCCCCGCTGCAGAGACCAAGGGCGCAATGACTTGGCACCGCGGATGCCGGGACTCCGGCACTTCCCGTGGCACTGATGGTTGGTTCCAAAGACAAAAGGCCGTGCAAGGCCACCGCACCGCGGATGATTTTGCTCGTGCTGGCGCCGTTGTGTGGCCAAAGAACATGCGCGAATGCTCGTGTCGGAAGGGTTGGTGTCCTGGCCCCGCGGGTGTCACGAATGCTCGGTTGCGAAGACCATGGGACCAGAGCCATGGCACGTCGGATGATGGCTCCAGCTGGCGCCCCGGCACTTTCTGTGGCATTGATGCTCGGTTTCAAAGACAAACGTGCGCAGTGCCAGGGGACCGCGGATGACTGCTCGTGCTGGCCCCGTTGGGCGGCATTGATGGTCGGTTGCAAAGAAAATGCGCGATTGCTCGTGTCGGGGCCCGGCAAGCCAAGGCCAAGCGAGCCATGGCACGTCGGATGATGGCTCCAGCTGGCGCCCCGGCACTTTCTGTGGCATTGATGCTCGGTTTCAAAGACAAACGTGCGCAGGGCCAGGGGACCGCGGATGACTGCTCGTGCTGGCCCCGTTGGGCGGCATTGATGGTCGGTTGCAAAGAAAATGCGCGATTGCTCGTGTCGGGGCCTGGCAAGCCAAGGCCAAGCGAGCCATGGCAACGCGGATGATGGCTCGCTAGTGCTGGCGCCGTGCACAGTGGCCTCGCACACTCGCCCTGCACGCTTCCCTTGCACGCAGCCTTGCACACTAGCCTCGCATGCGAGCCTTGCACCCTAGCCATGCAAACTAGCCTTGCACGGTAGCCATGCACACAAGCCGTGCACATTAGCCATGCGCACAAGCCCCGCACACTAGCCTTGCGCACAACCCTTGCACACAAGCCATGCACTCGAGCAATGCACACAAGCCTTGCACTCAAGCAATGCACACAAGCCCTGGACACTAGCCTTGCACACGGGCCTGGCACACAAGCCTTGGGCACTAGCCTTGCGCACTAGCGTTCCACATGAGCCTTGCACACTAGCCTTGGACACTAGCCTTGCACACAGGCCTTGCACACTAGGCATGCTTGGGCGAGCTGATCCCGCATCAAGTCGACGGGTCTAGGCATTCTTGGGCGCAGATCCCGCATCGTCTCGTCGCGTCTGGGCGCAAACACGTCGCGTCTCGTTGCGTCTTCAGAAGTCGTCGCTAACAGCACCTTTGGTTGCCACTGGTGGTTAGGCTGGTTGGTTGCGCAAACCCTATAGGAGGGTGGCATGCTGGTGGGCGTTTTTGCCCGGATAGGCACTAGAATGTGCAGATTTTGGGCGTTTTTGCCTGGATAGGCTAAGGAATGGGCATGCTTTGGGCGTTTTTGCCCGGATAGGCACCGGAATGCTTGGCCTTGGCTTGTCCTAGCAAGGCATTGCTGGGTTGGGCTCCCTTGGCCTTTTGGGCGCCTTGGACGATGTCTTGCGAAGACCATGGGCACAAGGCCATGGCATATGGTGAGGAAAGGACCACGGTTGCCAAGGTTAGGCACCGGAATGCTTGGCCTTGGCTTGCCAAAGCAGGGCATTGCTGGGTTGGGCTCCCTTGGCCTTCCGGGCGCCTTGGACACTGTCTTGGGAAGACCATGGGCACAAGGCCATGGCATATGGTGGGGAATGGACCACGGTTGCCAAGGCTAGGCATATAGAGAGGAATCGCATTTTTGCCCGGATAGGCACCGGAATGCTTGGCCTTGGCTTGCCATAGCAGGGCATCGCTGGGTTGGGCTCCCTTGGCCTTCCGGGGGCCTTGGACGCTGTCTTGGGAAGACCATGGGCACAAGGCCATGGCATATAGTGAGGAATGGACCACGGTTGGCAAGGCTAGGCATATAGAGAGGAATGGACCACGGTTGCCAAGGTTGCGCAAGTTTTGGGCATTTTTTGCCCGGATATGCCCAAGTATGCCCCGATAGGCCCGTTACGCCCCGGTATGAACGCGTATGCCCGGATAGACTCGGTATGCCTTGGGATACATGCGTATGCCCCGATAGGCTTGGTACGCCCCGATATGCGCACGTGTGCCCCAGTAGGGCTCGGTATGCCCCGGTATGTACGCGTGTGCCCCGATAGGCCCGGTATGCCCCGATATGCACACGTGTGCCCCAATAGGGGTCGGTATGCCCCGGTAGGTACGCGTGTGCCCCGTAATGCACGTTTCGCAGATCTCCCCGCATGTCCCGCCCCTATATGTAATACTTACTTACTTACTTACTTTCTTTCTTGCTTGCTTGCTTGCTTGCAATGGTTGGGAGTGCCCGGCATGCCCCGCTGCAGAGACCAAGGGCGCAATGACTTGGCACCGCGGATGCCGGGACTCCGGCACTTCCCGTGGCACTGATGGTTGGTTCCAAAGACAAAAGGCCGTGCAAGGCCACCGCACCGCGGATGATTTTGCTCGTGCTGGCGCCGTTGTGTGGCCAAAGAACATGCGCGAATGCGCGTGTCGGAAGGGTTGGTGTCCTGGCCCCGCGGGTGTCACGAATGCTCGGTTGCGAAGACCATGGGACCAGAGCCATGGCACGTCGGATGATGGCTCCAGCTGGCGCCCCGGCACTTTCTGTGGCATTGATGCTCGGTTTCAAAGACAAACGTGCGCAGGGCCAGGGGACCGCGGATGACTGCTCGTGCTGGCCCCGTTGGGCGGCATTGATGGTCGGTTGCAAAGAAAATGCGCGATTGCTCGTGTCGGGGCCTGGCAAGCCAAGGCCAAGCGAGCCATGGCAACGCGGATGATGGCTCCAGCTGGCGCCCCGGCACTTTCTGTGGCATTGATGCTCGGTTTCGAAGACAAACGTGCGCAGGGCCAGGGGACCGCGGAGGACTGCTCGTGCTGGCCCCGTTGGGCGGCATTGATGGTGTGTTGCAGAGAGCATGTGCGATTGCAAGTGTCGGCCGGGTTTGGGTTCCCTTGGGCTTTCGGGTGCCTTGGACGCTGTCTTGCGAAGACCATGGGCACAAGGCCCCGTCCTGGCCCCTTGTTCGATTCGCTCTCGTCTTGCGCTTGCTTCCAAGGTCCTCCATGACCTTCCCCATGGCCTTGCTAGATCCCCCCCATGACGCATGACCTCTGTCCGTTGATTGGTTTTGAGTGCACACCATGCCCGGCTTGGCACCGTGTTGTCGCGTGAGTGGCATTTGGATCGTGCATGCTGGTGGGCTACCTGCCAATGCGCACAAGCCTTGCACACTAGCCTTGCGCACGAGCCTTGCACAAAAGCCTTGGACACAAGCCTTGCGCACAAGCCATGCGCACAAGCCTTGGACGCTAGCCTTGCACACAAGCCATGCATACAAGCCTTGCTCACAAGCCTTGGGCACTGGCCCATCGCAGTAGCCTTGCACACAAGCCTTGCGCACTAGCTTTGGGCACGAGCCTTGCGCACTTGCCTTGGGCACTAGCCTTGCACACAACCCTTGGGAACTAGCCTTGCGCACCAGCCTTGCCCACAAGCCTTGCACACCAGCCTTGCACACTAGCCTTGCATACAAGCCTTGCACACTAGCCTTGCACACAGGCCATGCTCACTAGCCTTGGGCACTAGCCTTGCACACAGACCTTGGGCACTAGCCTTGCGCACTAGCCTTGCCCACGAGCCTTGCACACTAGCCTTGCACGCAGGCCTTGCACGCTAGGCATGCTTGGGCCAGCAGCTCCCGCATCAAGTCGGCGGGTGTAGGCACGGTTGGGCGCAGATCCCGCATCGCCTCGTCGCGTCTGGGCGCAAACCCGTCGCGTCTCGTTGCGTCTTCAGAAGTCGTCGCTAACAGCACCTTTGGTTGCCACTGGTGGTTAGGCGGGTTGGTTGCGCAAACCCTATAGGAGGGTGGCATGCTGCGGGGCGCTGGAATGCGCAGGCTTAGGGCGTTTTTGCCCGGATAGGCACTGGAATGTGCTGGTTTTGGGCGTTTTTGCCTGGATAGGCTAAGGAATGGGCATGCTTTGGGCGTTTTCCCCGGATAGGCACTGGAATGGGCTGGTTTTGGGCGTTTTTGCCTGGATAGGCTAACGAATGGGGCATGCTTTGGGCGTTTTTGCCCGGGTAGGCACTGGAATGCCTGGCCTTGGCTGGGCATTGCTGGGTTGGGCTCCCTTGGCCTTTCAGGCGCCTTGGATGCTGTCTTGTGAAGACCATGGGCACAAGGCCATGGCATATAGTGGGGAATGGACCATGGTTGCCAAGGTTAGGCAATATAGAGGGCGGTGGGCGAGTAGGCCATGGCGTCACTTGTTTGCCCGTGTTTGCTCCCTTTGTGCGTTGTTTGGTTTTGGGAGCACACCTACCTTGCTAGGCTCGGCGGCTTACCCCTGCCCTTGTGGGTACTGGGTTGCACGTCTGTTTGCAACCCTATGGCTTGGTTGCTGCTGGCTTGGTTGGGTAGTTTGCCTCCGCCAATGCGCACAAGGGTTCCTTTTCTTCGTACCTGTGAGCTTACCTCCCTTGTTCGATTTGCTTTTGTATTGCGCTTTCTTACAGGGTCTCTCCAATGAGCTTCCCCCCCCCCATCTTTG
>NW_027518794.1:115000-120000 GCF_043159265.1 Tasmannia lanceolata | reverse complement strand
ATGCTTGGGCGAGCTGATCCCGCATCAAGTCGACGGGTCTAGGCATTCTTGGGCGCAGATCCCGCATCGTCTCGTCGCGTCTGGGCGCAAACACGTCGCGTCTCGTTGCGTCTTCAGAAGTCGTCGCTAACAGCACCTTTGGTTGCCACTGGTGGTTAGGCTGGTTGGTTGCGCAAACCCTATAGGAGGGTGGCATGCTGGTGGGCGTTTTTGCCCGGATAGGCACTAGAATGTGCAGATTTTGGGCGTTTTTGCCTGGATAGGCTAAGGAATGGGCATGCTTTGGGCGTTTTTGCCCGGATAGGCACCGGAATGCTTGGCCTTGGCTTGTCCTAGCAAGGCATTGCTGGGTTGGGCTCCCTTGGCCTTTTGGGCGCCTTGGACGATGTCTTGCGAAGACCATGGGCACAAGGCCATGGCATATGGTGAGGAAAGGACCACGGTTGCCAAGGTTAGGCACCGGAATGCTTGGCCTTGGCTTGCCCTAGCAGGGCATTGCTGGGTTGGGCTCCCTTGGCCTTTTGGGCGCCTTGGACGATGTCTTGCGAAGACCATGGGCACAAGGCCATGGCATATGGTGAGGAAAGGACCACGGTTGCCAAGGTTAGGCACCGGAATGCTTGGCCTTGGCTTGCCAAAGCAGGGCATTGCTGGGTTGGGCTCCCTTGGCCTTCCGGGCGCCTTGGACACTGTCTTGGGAAGACCATGGGCACAAGGCCATGGCATATGGTGGGGAATGGACCACGGTTGCCAAGGCTAGGCATATAGAGAGGAATCGCATTTTTGCCCGGATAGGCACCGGAATGCTTGGCCTTGGCTTGCCATAGCAGGGCATTGCTGGGTTGGGCTCCCTTGGCCTTCCGGGGGCCTTGGACGCTGTCTTGGGAAGACCATGGGCACAAGGCCATGGCATATAGTGAGGAATGGACCACGGTTGGCAAGGCTAGGCATATAGAGAGGAATGGACCACGGTTGCCAAGGTTGCGCAAGTTTTGGGCATTTTTTGCCCGGATATGCCCAAGTATGCCCCGATAGGCCCGTTACGCCCCGGTATGAACGCGTATGCCCGGATAGACTCGGTATGCCTTGGGATACATGCGTATGCCCCGATAGGCTTGGTACGCCCCGATATGCGCACGTGTGCCCCAGTAGGGCTCGGTATGCCCCGGTATGTACGCGTGTGCCCCGATAGGCCCGGTATGCCCCGATATGCACACGTGTGCCCCAATAGGGGTCGGTATGCCCCGGTAGGTACGCGTGTGCCCCGTAATGCACGTTTCGCAGATCTCCCCGCATGTCCCGCCCCTATATGTAATACTTACTTACTTACTTACTTTCTTTCTTGCTTGCTTGCTTGCTTGCAATGGTTGGGAGTGCCCGGCATGCCCCGCTGCAGAGACCAAGGGCGCAATGACTTGGCACCGCGGATGCCGGGACTCCGGCACTTCCCGTGGCACTGATGGTTGGTTCCAAAGACAAAAGGCCGTGCAAGGCCACCGCACCGCGGATGATTTTGCTCGTGCTGGCGCCGTTGTGTGGCCAAAGAACATGCGCGAATGCTCGTGTCGGAAGGGTTGGTGTCCTGGCCCCGCGGGTGTCACGAATGCTCGGTTGCGAAGACCATGGGACCAGAGCCATGGCACGTCGGATGATGGCTCCAGCTGGCGCCCCGGCACTTTCTGTGGCATTGATGCTCGGTTTCAAAGACAAACGTGCGCAGTGCCAGGGGACCGCGGATGACTGCTCGTGCTGGCCCCGTTGGGCGGCATTGATGGTCGGTTGCAAAGAAAATGCGCGATTGCTCGTGTCGGGGCCCGGCAAGCCAAGGCCAAGCGAGCCATGGCACGTCGGATGATGGCTCCAGCTGGCGCCCCGGCACTTTCTGTGGCATTGATGCTCGGTTTCAAAGACAAACGTGCGCAGGGCCAGGGGACCGCGGATGACTGCTCGTGCTGGCCCCGTTGGGCGGCATTGATGGTCGGTTGCAAAGAAAATGCGCGATTGCTCGTGTCGGGGCCTGGCAAGCCAAGGCCAAGCGAGCCATGGCAACGCGGATGATGGCTCGCTAGTGCTGGCGCCGTGCACAGTGGCCTCGCACACTCGCCCTGCACGCTTCCCTTGCACGCAGCCTTGCACACTAGCCTCGCATGCGAGCCTTGCACCCTAGCCATGCAAACTAGCCTTGCACGGTAGCCATGCACACAAGCCGTGCACATTAGCCATGCGCACAAGCCCCGCACACTAGCCTTGCGCACAACCCTTGCACACAAGCCATGCACTCGAGCAATGCACACAAGCCTTGCACTCAAGCAATGCACACAAGCCCTGGACACTAGCCTTGCACACGGGCCTGGCACACAAGCCTTGGGCACTAGCCTTGCGCACTAGCGTTCCACATGAGCCTTGCACACTAGCCTTGGACACTAGCCTTGCACACAGGCCTTGCACACTAGGCATGCTTGGGCGAGCTGATCCCGCATCAAGTCGACGGGTCTAGGCATTCTTGGGCGCAGATCCCGCATCGTCTCGTCGCGTCTGGGCGCAAACACGTCGCGTCTCGTTGCGTCTTCAGAAGTCGTCGCTAACAGCACCTTTGGTTGCCACTGGTGGTTAGGCTGGTTGGTTGCGCAAACCCTATAGGAGGGTGGCATGCTGGTGGGCGTTTTTGCCCGGATAGGCACTAGAATGTGCAGATTTTGGGCGTTTTTGCCTGGATAGGCTAAGGAATGGGCATGCTTTGGGCGTTTTTGCCCGGATAGGCACCGGAATGCTTGGCCTTGGCTTGTCCTAGCAAGGCATTGCTGGGTTGGGCTCCCTTGGCCTTTTGGGCGCCTTGGACGATGTCTTGCGAAGACCATGGGCACAAGGCCATGGCATATGGTGAGGAAAGGACCACGGTTGCCAAGGTTAGGCACCGGAATGCTTGGCCTTGGCTTGCCAAAGCAGGGCATTGCTGGGTTGGGCTCCCTTGGCCTTCCGGGCGCCTTGGACACTGTCTTGGGAAGACCATGGGCACAAGGCCATGGCATATGGTGGGGAATGGACCACGGTTGCCAAGGCTAGGCATATAGAGAGGAATCGCATTTTTGCCCGGATAGGCACCGGAATGCTTGGCCTTGGCTTGCCATAGCAGGGCATCGCTGGGTTGGGCTCCCTTGGCCTTCCGGGGGCCTTGGACGCTGTCTTGGGAAGACCATGGGCACAAGGCCATGGCATATAGTGAGGAATGGACCACGGTTGGCAAGGCTAGGCATATAGAGAGGAATGGACCACGGTTGCCAAGGTTGCGCAAGTTTTGGGCATTTTTTGCCCGGATATGCCCAAGTATGCCCCGATAGGCCCGTTACGCCCCGGTATGAACGCGTATGCCCGGATAGACTCGGTATGCCTTGGGATACATGCGTATGCCCCGATAGGCTTGGTACGCCCCGATATGCGCACGTGTGCCCCAGTAGGGCTCGGTATGCCCCGGTATGTACGCGTGTGCCCCGATAGGCCCGGTATGCCCCGATATGCACACGTGTGCCCCAATAGGGGTCGGTATGCCCCGGTAGGTACGCGTGTGCCCCGTAATGCACGTTTCGCAGATCTCCCCGCATGTCCCGCCCCTATATGTAATACTTACTTACTTACTTACTTTCTTTCTTGCTTGCTTGCTTGCTTGCAATGGTTGGGAGTGCCCGGCATGCCCCGCTGCAGAGACCAAGGGCGCAATGACTTGGCACCGCGGATGCCGGGACTCCGGCACTTCCCGTGGCACTGATGGTTGGTTCCAAAGACAAAAGGCCGTGCAAGGCCACCGCACCGCGGATGATTTTGCTCGTGCTGGCGCCGTTGTGTGGCCAAAGAACATGCGCGAATGCGCGTGTCGGAAGGGTTGGTGTCCTGGCCCCGCGGGTGTCACGAATGCTCGGTTGCGAAGACCATGGGACCAGAGCCATGGCACGTCGGATGATGGCTCCAGCTGGCGCCCCGGCACTTTCTGTGGCATTGATGCTCGGTTTCAAAGACAAACGTGCGCAGGGCCAGGGGACCGCGGATGACTGCTCGTGCTGGCCCCGTTGGGCGGCATTGATGGTCGGTTGCAAAGAAAATGCGCGATTGCTCGTGTCGGGGCCTGGCAAGCCAAGGCCAAGCGAGCCATGGCAACGCGGATGATGGCTCCAGCTGGCGCCCCGGCACTTTCTGTGGCATTGATGCTCGGTTTCGAAGACAAACGTGCGCAGGGCCAGGGGACCGCGGAGGACTGCTCGTGCTGGCCCCGTTGGGCGGCATTGATGGTGTGTTGCAGAGAGCATGTGCGATTGCAAGTGTCGGCCGGGTTTGGGTTCCCTTGGGCTTTCGGGTGCCTTGGACGCTGTCTTGCGAAGACCATGGGCACAAGGCCCCGTCCTGGCCCCTTGTTCGATTCGCTCTCGTCTTGCGCTTGCTTCCAAGGTCCTCCATGACCTTCCCCATGGCCTTGCTAGATCCCCCCCATGACGCATGACCTCTGTCCGTTGATTGGTTTTGAGTGCACACCATGCCCGGCTTGGCACCGTGTTGTCGCGTGAGTGGCATTTGGATCGTGCATGCTGGTGGGCTACCTGCCAATGCGCACAAGCCTTGCACACTAGCCTTGCGCACGAGCCTTGCACAAAAGCCTTGGACACAAGCCTTGCGCACAAGCCATGCGCACAAGCCTTGGACGCTAGCCTTGCACACAAGCCATGCATACAAGCCTTGCTCACAAGCCTTGGGCACTGGCCCATCGCAGTAGCCTTGCACACAAGCCTTGCGCACTAGCTTTGGGCACGAGCCTTGCGCACTTGCCTTGGGCACTAGCCTTGCACACAACCCTTGGGAACTAGCCTTGCGCACCAGCCTTGCCCACAAGCCTTGCACACCAGCCTTGCACACTAGCCTTGCATACAAGCCTTGCACACTAGCCTTGCACACAGGCCATGCTCACTAGCCTTGGGCACTAGCCTTGCACACAGACCTTGGGCACTAGCCTTGCG
>NW_027518794.1:90000-95000 GCF_043159265.1 Tasmannia lanceolata | reverse complement strand
GACCACGGTTGCCAAGGTTAGGCACCGGAATGCTTGGCCTTGGCTTGCCCTAGCAGGGCATTGCTGGGTTGGGCTCCCTTGGCCTTTTGGGCGCCTTGGACGATGTCTTGCGAAGACCATGGGCACAAGGCCATGGCATATGGTGAGGAAAGGACCACGGTTGCCAAGGTTAGGCACCGGAATGCTTGGCCTTGGCTTGCCAAAGCAGGGCATTGCTGGGTTGGGCTCCCTTGGCCTTCCGGGCGCCTTGGACACTGTCTTGGGAAGACCATGGGCACAAGGCCATGGCATATGGTGGGGAATGGACCACGGTTGCCAAGGCTAGGCATATAGAGAGGAATCGCATTTTTGCCCGGATAGGCACCGGAATGCTTGGCCTTGGCTTGCCATAGCAGGGCATTGCTGGGTTGGGCTCCCTTGGCCTTCCGGGGGCCTTGGACGCTGTCTTGGGAAGACCATGGGCACAAGGCCATGGCATATAGTGAGGAATGGACCACGGTTGGCAAGGCTAGGCATATAGAGAGGAATGGACCACGGTTGCCAAGGTTGCGCAAGTTTTGGGCATTTTTTGCCCGGATATGCCCAAGTATGCCCCGATAGGCCCGTTACGCCCCGGTATGAACGCGTATGCCCGGATAGACTCGGTATGCCTTGGGATACATGCGTATGCCCCGATAGGCTTGGTACGCCCCGATATGCGCACGTGTGCCCCAGTAGGGCTCGGTATGCCCCGGTATGTACGCGTGTGCCCCGATAGGCCCGGTATGCCCCGATATGCACACGTGTGCCCCAATAGGGGTCGGTATGCCCCGGTAGGTACGCGTGTGCCCCGTAATGCACGTTTCGCAGATCTCCCCGCATGTCCCGCCCCTATATGTAATACTTACTTACTTACTTACTTTCTTTCTTGCTTGCTTGCTTGCTTGCAATGGTTGGGAGTGCCCGGCATGCCCCGCTGCAGAGACCAAGGGCGCAATGACTTGGCACCGCGGATGCCGGGACTCCGGCACTTCCCGTGGCACTGATGGTTGGTTCCAAAGACAAAAGGCCGTGCAAGGCCACCGCACCGCGGATGATTTTGCTCGTGCTGGCGCCGTTGTGTGGCCAAAGAACATGCGCGAATGCTCGTGTCGGAAGGGTTGGTGTCCTGGCCCCGCGGGTGTCACGAATGCTCGGTTGCGAAGACCATGGGACCAGAGCCATGGCACGTCGGATGATGGCTCCAGCTGGCGCCCCGGCACTTTCTGTGGCATTGATGCTCGGTTTCAAAGACAAACGTGCGCAGTGCCAGGGGACCGCGGATGACTGCTCGTGCTGGCCCCGTTGGGCGGCATTGATGGTCGGTTGCAAAGAAAATGCGCGATTGCTCGTGTCGGGGCCCGGCAAGCCAAGGCCAAGCGAGCCATGGCACGTCGGATGATGGCTCCAGCTGGCGCCCCGGCACTTTCTGTGGCATTGATGCTCGGTTTCAAAGACAAACGTGCGCAGGGCCAGGGGACCGCGGATGACTGCTCGTGCTGGCCCCGTTGGGCGGCATTGATGGTCGGTTGCAAAGAAAATGCGCGATTGCTCGTGTCGGGGCCTGGCAAGCCAAGGCCAAGCGAGCCATGGCAACGCGGATGATGGCTCGCTAGTGCTGGCGCCGTGCACAGTGGCCTCGCACACTCGCCCTGCACGCTTCCCTTGCACGCAGCCTTGCACACTAGCCTCGCATGCGAGCCTTGCACCCTAGCCATGCAAACTAGCCTTGCACGGTAGCCATGCACACAAGCCGTGCACATTAGCCATGCGCACAAGCCCCGCACACTAGCCTTGCGCACAACCCTTGCACACAAGCCATGCACTCGAGCAATGCACACAAGCCTTGCACTCAAGCAATGCACACAAGCCCTGGACACTAGCCTTGCACACGGGCCTGGCACACAAGCCTTGGGCACTAGCCTTGCGCACTAGCGTTCCACATGAGCCTTGCACACTAGCCTTGGACACTAGCCTTGCACACAGGCCTTGCACACTAGGCATGCTTGGGCGAGCTGATCCCGCATCAAGTCGACGGGTCTAGGCATTCTTGGGCGCAGATCCCGCATCGTCTCGTCGCGTCTGGGCGCAAACACGTCGCGTCTCGTTGCGTCTTCAGAAGTCGTCGCTAACAGCACCTTTGGTTGCCACTGGTGGTTAGGCTGGTTGGTTGCGCAAACCCTATAGGAGGGTGGCATGCTGGTGGGCGTTTTTGCCCGGATAGGCACTAGAATGTGCAGATTTTGGGCGTTTTTGCCTGGATAGGCTAAGGAATGGGCATGCTTTGGGCGTTTTTGCCCGGATAGGCACCGGAATGCTTGGCCTTGGCTTGTCCTAGCAAGGCATTGCTGGGTTGGGCTCCCTTGGCCTTTTGGGCGCCTTGGACGATGTCTTGCGAAGACCATGGGCACAAGGCCATGGCATATGGTGAGGAAAGGACCACGGTTGCCAAGGTTAGGCACCGGAATGCTTGGCCTTGGCTTGCCAAAGCAGGGCATTGCTGGGTTGGGCTCCCTTGGCCTTCCGGGCGCCTTGGACACTGTCTTGGGAAGACCATGGGCACAAGGCCATGGCATATGGTGGGGAATGGACCACGGTTGCCAAGGCTAGGCATATAGAGAGGAATTGCATTTTTGCCCGGATAGGCACCGGAATGCTTGGCCTTGGCTTGCCATAGCAGGGCATTGCTGGGTTGGGCTCCCTTGGCCTTCCGGGGGCCTTGGACGCTGTCTTGGGAAGACCATGGGCACAAGGCCATGGCATATAGTGAGGAATGGACCACGGTTGGCAAGGCTAGGCATATAGAGAGGAATGGACCACGGTTGCCAAGGTTGCGCAAGTTTTGGGCATTTTTTGCCCGGATATGCCCAAGTATGCCCCGATAGGCCCGTTACGCCCCGGTATGAACGCGTATGCCCGGATAGACTCGGTATGCCTTGGGATACATGCGTATGCCCCGATAGGCTTGGTACGCCCCGATATGCGCACGTGTGCCCCAGTAGGGCTCGGTATGCCCCGGTATGTACGCGTGTGCCCCGATAGGCCCGGTATGCCCCGATATGCACACGTGTGCCCCAATAGGGGTCGGTATGCCCCGGTAGGTACGCGTGTGCCCCGTAATGCACGTTTCGCAGATCTCCCCGCATGTCCCGCCCCTATATGTAATACTTACTTACTTACTTACTTTCTTTCTTGCTTGCTTGCTTGCTTGCAATGGTTGGGAGTGCCCGGCATGCCCCGCTGCAGAGACCAAGGGCGCAATGACTTGGCACCGCGGATGCCGGGACTCCGGCACTTCCCGTGGCACTGATGGTTGGTTCCAAAGACAAAAGGCCGTGCAAGGCCACCACACCGCGGATGATTTTGCTCGTGCTGGCGCCGTTGTGTGGCCAAAGAACATGCGCGAATGCTCGTGTCGGAAGGGTTGGTGTCCTGGCCCCGCGGGTGTCACGAATGCTCGGTTGCGAAGACCATGGGACCAGAGCCATGGCACGTCGGATGATGGCTCCAGCTGGCGCCCCGGCACTTTCTGTGGCATTGATGCTCGGTTTCAAAGACAAACGTGCGCAGGGCCAGGGGACCGCGGATGACTGCTCGTGCTGGCCCCGTTGGGCGGCATTGATGGTCGGTTGCAAAGAAAATGCGCGATTGCTCGTGTCGGGGCCTGGCAAGCCAAGGCCAAGCGAGCCATGACAACGCGGATGATGGCTCCAGCTGGCGCCCCGGCACTTTCTGTGGCATTGATGCTCGGTTTCGAAGACAAACGTGCGCAGGGCCAGGGGACCGCGGAGGACTGCTCGTGCTGGCCCCGTTGGGCGGCATTGATGGTGTGTTGCAGAGAGCATGTGCGATTGCAAGTGTCGGCCGGGTTTGGGTTCCCTTGGGCTTTCGGGTGCCTTGGACGCTGTCTTGCGAAGACCATGGGCACAAGGCCCCGTCCTGGCCCCTTGTTCGATTCGCTCTCGTCTTGCGCTTGCTTCCAAGGTCCTCCATGACCTTCCCCATGGCCTTGCTAGATCCCCCCCATGACGCATGACCTCTGTCCGTTGATTGGTTTTGAGTGCACACCATGCCCGGCTTGGCACCGTGTTGTCGCGTGAGTGGCATTTGGATCGTGCATGCTGGTGGGCTACCTGCCAATGCGCACAAGCCTTGCACACTAGCCTTGCGCACGAGCCTTGCACAAAAGCCTTGGACACAAGCCTTGCGCACAAGCCATGCGCACAAGCCTTGGACGCTAGCCTTGCACACAAGCCATGCATACAAGCCTTGCTCACAAGCCTTGGGCACTGGCCCATCGCAGTAGCCTTGCACACAAGCCTTGCGCACTAGCTTTGGGCACGAGCCTTGCGCACTTGCCTTGGGCACTAGCCTTGCACACAACCCTTGGGAACTAGCCTTGCGCACCAGCCTTGCCCACAAGCCTTGCACACCAGCCTTGCACACTAGCCTTGCATACAAGCCTTGCACACTAGCCTTGCACACAGGCCATGCTCACTAGCCTTGGGCACTAGCCTTGCACACAGACCTTGGGCACTAGCCTTGCGCACTAGCCTTGCCCACGAGCCTTGCACACTAGCCTTGCACGCAGGCCTTGCACGCTAGGCATGCTTGGGCCAGCAGCTCCCGCATCAAGTCGGCGGGTGTAGGCACGGTTGGGCGCAGATCCCGCATCGCCTCGTCGCGTCTGGGCGCAAACCCGTCGCGTCTCGTTGCGTCTTCAGAAGTCGTCGCTAACAGCACCTTTGGTTGCCACTGGTGGTTAGGCGGGTTGGTTGCGCAAACCCTATAGGAGGGTGGCATGCTGCGGGGCGCTGGAATGCGCAGGCTTAGGGCGTTTTTGCCCGGATAGGCACTGGAATGTGCTGGTTTTGGGCGTTTTTGCCTGGATAGGCTAAGGAATGGGCATGCTTTGGGCGTTTTCCCCGGATAGGCACTGGAATGGGCTGGTTTTGGGCGTTTTTGCCTGGATAGGCTAACGA
>NW_027518794.1:70000-80000 GCF_043159265.1 Tasmannia lanceolata | reverse complement strand
CTCGTGTCGGGGCCTGGCAAGCCAAGGCCAAGCGAGCCATGGCAACGCGGATGATGGCTCGCTAGTGCTGGCGCCGTGCACAGTGGCCTCGCACACTCGCCCTGCACGCTTCCCTTGCACGCAGCCTTGCACACTAGCCTCGCATGCGAGCCTTGCACCCTAGCCATGCAAACTAGCCTTGCACGGTAGCCATGCACACAAGCCGTGCACATTAGCCATGCGCACAAGCCCCGCACACTAGCCTTGCGCACAACCCTTGCACACAAGCCATGCACTCGAGCAATGCACACAAGCCTTGCACTCAAGCAATGCACACAAGCCCTGGACACTAGCCTTGCACACGGGCCTGGCACACAAGCCTTGGGCACTAGCCTTGCGCACTAGCGTTCCACATGAGCCTTGCACACTAGCCTTGGACACTAGCCTTGCACACAGGCCTTGCACACTAGGCATGCTTGGGCGAGCTGATCCCGCATCAAGTCGACGGGTCTAGGCATTCTTGGGCGCAGATCCCGCATCGTCTCGTCGCGTCTGGGCGCAAACACGTCGCGTCTCGTTGCGTCTTCAGAAGTCGTCGCTAACAGCACCTTTGGTTGCCACTGGTGGTTAGGCTGGTTGGTTGCGCAAACCCTATAGGAGGGTGGCATGCTGGTGGGCGTTTTTGCCCGGATAGGCACTAGAATGTGCAGATTTTGGGCGTTTTTGCCTGGATAGGCTAAGGAATGGGCATGCTTTGGGCGTTTTTGCCCGGATAGGCACCGGAATGCTTGGCCTTGGCTTGTCCTAGCAAGGCATTGCTGGGTTGGGCTCCCTTGGCCTTTTGGGCGCCTTGGACGATGTCTTGCGAAGACCATGGGCACAAGGCCATGGCATATGGTGAGGAAAGGACCACGGTTGCCAAGGTTAGGCACCGGAATGCTTGGCCTTGGCTTGCCAAAGCAGGGCATTGCTGGGTTGGGCTCCCTTGGCCTTCCGGGCGCCTTGGACACTGTCTTGGGAAGACCATGGGCACAAGGCCATGGCATATGGTGGGGAATGGACCACGGTTGCCAAGGCTAGGCATATAGAGAGGAATTGCATTTTTGCCCGGATAGGCACCGGAATGCTTGGCCTTGGCTTGCCATAGCAGGGCATTGCTGGGTTGGGCTCCCTTGGCCTTCCGGGGGCCTTGGACGCTGTCTTGGGAAGACCATGGGCACAAGGCCATGGCATATAGTGAGGAATGGACCACGGTTGGCAAGGCTAGGCATATAGAGAGGAATGGACCACGGTTGCCAAGGTTGCGCAAGTTTTGGGCATTTTTTGCCCGGATATGCCCAAGTATGCCCCGATAGGCCCGTTACGCCCCGGTATGAACGCGTATGCCCGGATAGACTCGGTATGCCTTGGGATACATGCGTATGCCCCGATATGCGCACGTGTGCCCCAGTAGGGCTCGGTATGCCCCGGTATGTACGCGTGTGCCCCGATAGGCCCGGTATGCCCCGATATGCACACGTGTGCCCCAATAGGGGTCGGTATGCCCCGGTAGGTACGCGTGTGCCCCGTAATGCACGTTTCGCAGATCTCCCCGCATGTCCCGCCCCTATATGTAATACTTACTTACTTACTTACTTTCTTTCTTGCTTGCTTGCTTGCTTGCAATGGTTGGGAGTGCCCGGCATGCCCCGCTGCAGAGACCAAGGGCGCAATGACTTGGCACCGCGGATGCCGGGACTCCGGCACTTCCCGTGGCACTGATGGTTGGTTCCAAAGACAAAAGGCCGTGCAAGGCCACCGCACCGCCGATGATTTTGCTCGTGCTGGCGCCGTTGTGTGGCCAAAGAACATGCGCGAATGCTCGTGTCGGAAGGGTTGGTGTCCTGGCCCCGCGGGTGTCACGAATGCTCGGTTGCGAAGACCATGGGACCAGAGCCATGGCACGTCGGATGATGGCTCCAGCTGGCGCCCCGGCACTTTCTGTGGCATTGATGCTCGGTTTCAAAGACAAACGTGCGCAGTGCCAGGGGACCGCGGATGACTGCTCGTGCTGGCCCCGTTGGGCGGCATTGATGGTCGGTTGCAAAGAAAATGCGCGATTGCTCGTGTCGGGGCCCGGCAAGCCAAGGCCAAGCGAGCCATGGCACGTCGGATGATGGCTCCAGCTGGCGCCCCGGCACTTTCTGTGGCATTGATGCTCGGTTTCAAAGACAAACGTGCGCAGGGCCAGGGGACCGCGGATGACTGCTCGTGCTGGCCCCGTTGGGCGGCATTGATGGTCGGTTGCAAAGAAAATGCGCGATTGCTCGTGTCGGGGCCTGGCAAGCCAAGGCCAAGCGAGCCATGGCAACGCGGATGATGGCTCGCTAGTGCTGGCGCCGTGCACAGTGGCCTCGCACACTCGCCCTGCACGCTTCCCTTGCACGCAGCCTTGCACACTAGCCTCGCATGCGAGCCTTGCACCCTAGCCATGCAAACTAGCCTTGCACGGTAGCCATGCACACAAGCCGTGCACATTAGCCATGCGCACAAGCCCCGCACACTAGCCTTGCGCACAACCCTTGCACACAAGCCATGCACTCGAGCAATGCACACAAGCCTTGCACTCAAGCAATGCACACAAGCCCTGGACACTAGCCTTGCACACGGGCCTGGCACACAAGCCTTGGGCACTAGCCTTGCGCACTAGCGTTCCACATGAGCCTTGCACACTAGCCTTGGACACTAGCCTTGCACACAGGCCTTGCACACTAGGCATGCTTGGGCGAGCTGATCCCGCATCAAGTCGACGGGTCTAGGCATTCTTGGGCGCAGATCCCGCATCGTCTCGTCGCGTCTGGGCGCAAACACGTCGCGTCTCGTTGCGTCTTCAGAAGTCGTCGCTAACAGCACCTTTGGTTGCCACTGGTGGTTAGGCTGGTTGGTTGCGCAAACCCTATAGGAGGGTGGCATGCTGGTGGGCGTTTTTGCCCGGATAGGCACTAGAATGTGCAGATTTTGGGCGTTTTTGCCTGGATAGGCTAAGGAATGGGCATGCTTTGGGCGTTTTTGCCCGGATAGGCACCGGAATGCTTGGCCTTGGCTTGTCCTAGCAAGGCATTGCTGGGTTGGGCTCCCTTGGCCTTTTGGGCGCCTTGGACGATGTCTTGCGAAGACCATGGGCACAAGGCCATGGCATATGGTGAGGAAAGGACCACGGTTGCCAAGGTTAGGCACCGGAATGCTTGGCCTTGGCATGCCAAAGCAGGGCATTGCTGGGTTGGGCTCCCTTGGCCTTCCGGGCGCCTTGGACACTGTCTTGGGAAGACCATGGGCACAAGGCCATGGCATATGGTGGGGAATGGACCACGGTTGCCAAGGCTAGGCATATAGAGAGGAATTGCATTTTTGCCCGGATAGGCACCGGAATGCTTGGCCTTGGCTTGCCATAGCAGGGCATTGCTGGGTTGGGCTCCCTTGGCCTTCCGGGGGCCTTGGACGCTGTCTTGGGAAGACCATGGGCACAAGGCCATGGCATATAGTGAGGAATGGACCACAGTTGGCAAGGCTAGGCATATAGAGAGGAATGGACCACGGTTGCCAAGGTTGCGCAAGTTTTGGGCATTTTTTGCCCGGATATGCCCAAGTATGCCCCGATAGGCCCGTTACGCCCCGGTATGAACGCGTATGCCCGGATAGACTCGGTATGCCTTGGGATACATGCGTATGCCCCGATATGCGCACGTGTGCCCCAGTAGGGCTCGGTATGCCCCGGTATGTACGCGTGTGCCCCGATAGGCCCGGTATGCCCCGATATGCACACGTGTGCCCCAATAGGGGTCGGTATGCCCCGGTAGGTACGCGTGTGCCCCGTAATGCACGTTTCGCAGATCTCCCCGCATGTCCCGCCCCTATATGTAATACTTACTTACTTACTTACTTTCTTTCTTGCTTGCTTGCTTGCTTGCAATGGTTGGGAGTGCCCGGCATGCCCCGCTGCAGAGACCAAGGGCGCAATGACTTGGCACCGCGGATGCCGGGACTCCGGCACTTCCCGTGGCACTGATGGTTGGTTCCAAAGACAAAAGGCCGTGCAAGGCCACCGCACCGCGGATGATTTTGCTCGTGCTGGCGCCGTTGTGTGGCCAAAGAACATGCGCGAATGCTCGTGTCGGAAGGGTTGGTGTCCTGGCCCCGCGGGTGTCACGAATGCTCGGTTGCGAAGACCATGGGACCAGAGCCATGGCACGTCGGATGATGGCTCCAGCTGGCGCCCCGGCACTTTCTGTGGCATTGATGCTCGGTTTCAAAGACAAACGTGCGCAGTGCCAGGGGACCGCGGATGACTGCTCGTGCTGGCCCCGTTGGGCGGCATTGATGGTCGGTTGCAAAGAAAATGCGCGATTGCTCGTGTCGGGGCCCGGCAAGCCAAGGCCAAGCGAGCCATGGCACGTCGGATGATGGCTCCAGCTGGCGCCCCGGCACTTTCTGTGGCATTGATGCTCGGTTTCAAAGACAAACGTGCGCAGGGCCAGGGGACCGCGGATGACTGCTCGTGCTGGCCCCGTTGGGCGGCATTGATGGTCGGTTGCAAAGAAAATGCGCGATTGCTCGTGTCGGGGCCTGGCAAGCCAAGGCCAAGCGAGCCATGGCAACGCGGATGATGGCTCGCTAGTGCTGGCGCCGTGCACAGTGGCCTCGCACACTCGCCCTGCACGCTTCCCTTGCACGCAGCCTTGCACACTAGCCTCGCATGCGAGCCTTGCACCCTAGCCATGCAAACTAGCCTTGCACGGTAGCCATGCACACAAGCCGTGCACATTAGCCATGCGCACAAGCCCCGCACACTAGCCTTGCGCACAACCCTTGCACACAAGCCATGCACTCGAGCAATGCACACAAGCCTTGCACTCAAGCAATGCACACAAGCCCTGGACACTAGCCTTGCACACGGGCCTGGCACACAAGCCTTGGGCACTAGCCTTGCGCACTAGCGTTCCACATGAGCCTTGCACACTAGCCTTGGACACTAGCCTTGCACACAGGCCTTGCACACTAGGCATGCTTGGGCGAGCTGATCCCGCATCAAGTCGACGGGTCTAGGCATTCTTGGGCGCAGATCCCGCATCGTCTCGTCGCGTCTGGGCGCAAACACGTCGCGTCTCGTTGCGTCTTCAGAAGTCGTCGCTAACAGCACCTTTGGTTGCCACTGGTGGTTAGGCTGGTTGGTTGCGCAAACCCTATAGGAGGGTGGCATGCTGGTGGGCGTTTTTGCCCGGATAGGCACTAGAATGTGCAGATTTTGGGCGTTTTTGCCTGGATAGGCTAAGGAATGGGCATGCTTTGGGCGTTTTTGCCCGGATAGGCACCGGAATGCTTGGCCTTGGCTTGTCCTAGCAAGGCATTGCTGGGTTGGGCTCCCTTGGCCTTTTGGGCGCCTTGGACGATGTCTTGCGAAGACCATGGGCACAAGGCCATGGCATATGGTGAGGAAAGGACCACGGTTGCCAAGGTTAGGCACCGGAATGCTTGGCCTTGGCATGCCAAAGCAGGGCATTGCTGGGTTGGGCTCCCTTGGCCTTCCGGGCGCCTTGGACACTGTCTTGGGAAGACCATGGGCACAAGGCCATGGCATATGGTGGGGAATGGACCACGGTTGCCAAGGCTAGGCATATAGAGAGGAATTGCATTTTTGCCCGGATAGGCACCGGAATGCTTGGCCTTGGCTTGCCATAGCAGGGCATTGCTGGGTTGGGCTCCCTTGGCCTTCCGGGGGCCTTGGACGCTGTCTTGGGAAGACCATGGGCACAAGGCCATGGCATATAGTGAGGAATGGACCACAGTTGGCAAGGCTAGGCATATAGAGAGGAATGGACCACGGTTGCCAAGGTTGCGCAAGTTTTGGGCATTTTTTGCCCGGATATGCCCAAGTATGCCCCGATAGGCCCGTTACGCCCCGGTATGAACGCGTATGCCCGGATAGACTCGGTATGCCTTGGGATACATGCGTATGCCCCGATATGCGCACGTGTGCCCCAGTAGGGCTCGGTATGCCCCGGTATGTACGCGTGTGCCCCGATAGGCCCGGTATGCCCCGATATGCACACGTGTGCCCCAATAGGGGTCGGTATGCCCCGGTAGGTACGCGTGTGCCCCGTAATGCACGTTTCGCAGATCTCCCCGCATGTCCCGCCCCTATATGTAATACTTACTTACTTACTTACTTTCTTTCTTGCTTGCTTGCTTGCTTGCAATGGTTGGGAGTGCCCGGCATGCCCCGCTGCAGAGACCAAGGGCGCAATGACTTGGCACCGCGGATGCCGGGACTCCGGCACTTCCCGTGGCACTGATGGTTGGTTCCAAAGACAAAAGGCCGTGCAAGGCCACCGCACCGCGGATGATTTTGCTCGTGCTGGCGCCGTTGTGTGGCCAAAGAACATGCGCGAATGCTCGTGTCGGAAGGGTTGGTGTCCTGGCCCCGCGGGTGTCACGAATGCTCGGTTGCGAAGACCATGGGACCAGAGCCATGGCACGTCGGATGATGGCTCCAGCTGGCGCCCCGGCACTTTCTGTGGCATTGATGCTCGGTTTCAAAGACAAACGTGCGCAGGGCCAGGGGACCGCGGATGACTGCTCGTGCTGGCCCCGTTGGGCAGCATTGATGGTCGGTTGCAAAGAAAATGCGCGATTGCTCGTGTCGGGGCCCGGCAAGCCAAGGCCAAGCGAGCCATGGCACGTCGGATGATGGCTCCAGCTGGCGCCCCGGCACTTTCTGTGGCATTGATGCTCGGTTTCAAAGACAAACGTGCGCAGGGCCAGGGGACCGCGGATGACTGCTCGTGCTGGCCCCGTTGGGCGGCATTGATGGTCGGTTGCAAAGAAAATGCGCGATTGCTCGTGTCGGGGCCTGGCAAGCCAAGGCCAAGCGAGCCATGGCAACGCGGATGATGGCTCGCTAGTGCTGGCGCCGTGCACAGTGGCCTCGCACACTCGCCCTGCACGCTTCCCTTGCACGCAGCCTTGCACACTAGCCTCGCATGCGAGCCTTGCACCCTAGCCATGCAAACTAGCCTTGCACGGTAGCCATGCACACAAGCCGTGCACATTAGCCATGCGCACAAGCCCCGCACACTAGCCTTGCGCACAACCCTTGCACACAAGCCATGCACTCGAGCAATGCACACAAGCCTTGCACTCAAGCAATGCACACAAGCCCTGGACACTAGCCTTGCACACGGGCCTGGCACACAAGCCTTGGGCACTAGCCTTGCGCACTAGCGTTCCACATGAGCCTTGCACACTAGCCTTGGACACTAGCCTTGCACACAGGCCTTGCACACTAGGCATGCTTGGGCGAGCTGATCCCGCATCAAGTCGACGGGTCTAGGCATTCTTGGGCGCAGATCCCGCATCGTCTCGTCGCGTCTGGGCGCAAACACGTCGCGTCTCGTTGCGTCTTCAGAAGTCGTCGCTAACAGCACCTTTGGTTGCCACTGGTGGTTAGGCTGGTTGGTTGCGCAAACCCTATAGGAGGGTGGCATGCTGGTGGGCGTTTTTGCCCGGATAGGCACTAGAATGTGCAGATTTTGGGCGTTTTTGCCTGGATAGGCTAAGGAATGGGCATGCTTTGGGCGTTTTTGCCCGGATAGGCACCGGAATGCTTGGCCTTGGCTTGTCCTAGCAAGGCATTGCTGGGTTGGGCTCCCTTGGCCTTTTGGGCGCCTTGGACGATGTCTTGCGAAGACCATGGGCACAAGGCCATGGCATATGGTGAGGAAAGGACCACGGTTGCCAAGGTTAGGCACCGGAATGCTTGGCCTTGGCTTGCCAAAGCAGGGCATTGCTGGGTTGGGCTCCCTTGGCCTTCCGGGCGCCTTGGACACTGTCTTGGGAAGACCATGGGCACAAGGCCATGGCATATGGTGGGGAATGGACCACGGTTGCCAAGGCTAGGCATATAGAGAGGAATTGCATTTTTGCCCGGATAGGCACCGGAATGCTTGGCCTTGGCTTGCCATAGCAGGGCATTGCTGGGTTGGGCTCCCTTGGCCTTCCGGGGGCCTTGGACGCTGTCTTGGGAAGACCATGGGCACAAGGCCATGGCATATAGTGAGGAATGGACCACGGTTGGCAAGGCTAGGCATATAGAGAGGAATGGACCACGGTTGCCAAGGTTGCGCAAGTTTTGGGCATTTTTTGCCCGGATATGCCCAAGTATGCCCCGATAGGCCCGTTACGCCCCGGTATGAACGCGTATGCCCGGATAGACTCGGTATGCCTTGGGATACATGCGTATGCCCCGATAGGCTTGGTACGCCCCGATATGCGCACGTGTGCCCCAGTAGGGCTCGGTATGCCCCGGTATGTACGCGTGTGCCCCGATAGGCCCGGTATGCCCCGATATGCACACGTGTGCCCCAATAGGGGTCGGTATGCCCCGGTAGGTACGCGTGTGCCCCGTAATGCACGTTTCGCAGATCTCCCCGCATGTCCCGCCCCTATATGTAATACTTACTTACTTACTTACTTTCTTTCTTGCTTGCTTGCTTGCTTGCAATGGTTGGGAGTGCCCGGCATGCCCCGCTGCAGAGACCAAGGGCGCAATGACTTGGCACCGCGGATGCCGGGACTCCGGCACTTCCCGTGGCACTGATGGTTGGTTCCAAAGACAAAAGGCCGTGCAAGGCCACCACACCGCGGATGATTTTGCTCGTGCTGGCGCCGTTGTGTGGCCAAAGAACATGCGCGAATGCTCGTGTCGGAAGGGTTGGTGTCCTGGCCCCGCGGGTGTCACGAATGCTCGGTTGCGAAGACCATGGGACCAGAGCCATGGCACGTCGGATGATGGCTCCAGCTGGCGCCCCGGCACTTTCTGTGGCATTGATGCTCGGTTTCAAAGACAAACGTGCGCAGGGCCAGGGGACCGCGGATGACTGCTCGTGCTGGCCCCGTTGGGCGGCATTGATGGTCGGTTGCAAAGAAAATCCGCGATTGCTCGTGTCGGGGCCTGGCAAGCCAAGGCCAAGCGAGCCATGGCAACGCGGATGATGGCTCCAGCTGGCGCCCCGGCACTTTCTGTGGCATTGATGCTCGGTTTCGAAGACAAACGTGCGCAGGGCCAGGGGACCGCGGAGGACTGCTCGTGCTGGCCCCGTTGGGCGGCATTGATGGTGTGTTGCAGAGAGCATGTGCGATTGCAAGTGTCGGCCGGGTTTGGGTTCCCTTGGGCTTTCGGGTGCCTTGGACGCTGTCTTGCGA
This sequence comes from Tasmannia lanceolata, assembly GCF_043159265.1. Classification (NCBI taxonomy): domain Eukaryota; kingdom Viridiplantae; phylum Streptophyta; class Magnoliopsida; order Canellales; family Winteraceae; genus Tasmannia; species Tasmannia lanceolata. The sequence goes on along the minus strand of NW_027518794.1, from coordinate 70,784 downwards.
AGACCATGGGCACAAGGCCCCGTCCTGGCCCCTTGTTCGATTCGCTCTCGTCTTGCGCTTGCTTCCAAGGTCCTCCATGACCTTCCCCATGGCCTTGCTAGATCCCCCCCATGACGCATGACCTCTGTCCGTTGATTGGTTTTGAGTGCACACCATGCCCGGCTTGGCACCGTGTTGTCGCGTGAGTGGCATTTGGATCGTGCATGCTGGTGGGCTACCTGCCAATGCGCACAAGCCTTGCACACTAGCCTTGCGCACGAGCCTTGCACAAAAGCCTTGGACACAAGCCTTGCGCACAAGCCATGCGCACAAGCCTTGGACGCTAGCCTTGCACACAAGCCATGCATACAAGCCTTGCTCACAAGCCTTGGGCACTGGCCCATCGCAGTAGCCTTGCACACAAGCCTTGCGCACTAGCTTTGGGCACGAGCCTTGCGCACTTGCCTTGGGCACTAGCCTTGCACACAACCCTTGGGAACTAGCCTTGCGCACCAGCCTTGCCCACAAGCCTTGCACACCAGCCTTGCACACTAGCCTTGCATACAAGCCTTGCACACTAGCCTTGCACACAGGCCATGCTCACTAGCCTTGGGCACTAGCCTTGCACACAGACCTTGGGCGCTAGCCTTGCGCACTAGCCTTGCCCACGAGCCTTGCACACTAGCCTTGCACGCAGGCCTTGCACGCTAGGCATGCTTGGGCCAGCAGCTCCCGCATCAAGTCGGCGGGTGTAGGCACGGTTGGGCGCAGATCCCGCATCGCCTCGTCGCGTCTGGGCGCAAAC
>NW_027518794.1:40000-60000 GCF_043159265.1 Tasmannia lanceolata | reverse complement strand
TGCCAGGGGACCGCGGATGACTGCTCGTGCTGGCCCCGTTGGGCGGCATTGATGGTCGGTTGCAAAGAAAATGCGCGATTGCTCGTGTCGGGGCCCGGCAAGCCAAGGCCAAGCGAGCCATGGCACGTCGGATGATGGCTCCAGCTGGCGCCCCGGCACTTTCTGTGGCATTGATGCTCGGTTTCAAAGACAAACGTGCGCAGGGCCAGGGGACCGCGGATGACTGCTCGTGCTGGCCCCGTTGGGCGGCATTGATGGTCGGTTGCAAAGAAAATGCGCGATTGCTCGTGTCGGGGCCTGGCAAGCCAAGGCCAAGCGAGCCATGGCAACGCGGATGATGGCTCGCTAGTGCTGGCGCCGTGCACAGTGGCCTCGCACACTCGCCCTGCACGCTTCCCTTGCACGCAGCCTTGCACACTAGCCTCGCATGCGAGCCTTGCACCCTAGCCATGCAAACTAGCCTTGCACGGTAGCCATGCACACAAGCCGTGCACATTAGCCATGCGCACAAGCCCCGCACACTAGCCTTGCGCACAACCCTTGCACACAAGCCATGCACTCGAGCAATGCACACAAGCCTTGCACTCAAGCAATGCACACAAGCCCTGGACACTAGCCTTGCACACGGGCCTGGCACACAAGCCTTGGGCACTAGCCTTGCGCACTAGCGTTCCACATGAGCCTTGCACACTAGCCTTGGACACTAGCCTTGCACACAGGCCTTGCACACTAGGCATGCTTGGGCGAGCTGATCCCGCATCAAGTCGACGGGTCTAGGCATTCTTGGGCGCAGATCCCGCATCGTCTCGTCGCGTCTGGGCGCAAACACGTCGCGTCTCGTTGCGTCTTCAGAAGTCGTCGCTAACAGCACCTTTGGTTGCCACTGGTGGTTAGGCTGGTTGGTTGCGCAAACCCTATAGGAGGGTGGCATGCTGGTGGGCGTTTTTGCCCGGATAGGCACTAGAATGTGCAGATTTTGGGCGTTTTTGCCTGGATAGGCTAAGGAATGGGCATGCTTTGGGCGTTTTTGCCCGGATAGGCACCGGAATGCTTGGCCTTGGCTTGTCCTAGCAAGGCATTGCTGGGTTGGGCTCCCTTGGCCTTTTGGGCGCCTTGGACGATGTCTTGCGAAGACCATGGGCACAAGGCCATGGCATATGGTGAGGAAAGGACCACGGTTGCCAAGGTTAGGCACCGGAATGCTTGGCCTTGGCTTGCCAAAGCAGGGCATTGCTGGGTTGGGCTCCCTTGGCCTTCCGGGCGCCTTGGACACTGTCTTGGGAAGACCATGGGCACAAGGCCATGGCATATGGTGGGGAATGGACCACGGTTGCCAAGGCTAGGCATATAGAGAGGAATTGCATTTTTGCCCGGATAGGCACCGGAATGCTTGGCCTTGGCTTGCCATAGCAGGGCATTGCTGGGTTGGGCTCCCTTGGCCTTCCGGGGGCCTTGGACGCTGTCTTGGGAAGACCATGGGCACAAGGCCATGGCATATAGTGAGGAATGGACCACGGTTGGCAAGGCTAGGCATATAGAGAGGAATGGACCACGGTTGCCAAGGTTGCGCAAGTTTTGGGCATTTTTTGCCCGGATATGCCCAAGTATGCCCCGATAGGCCCGTTACGCCCCGGTATGAACGCGTATGCCCGGATAGACTCGGTATGCCTTGGGATACATGCGTATGCCCCGATAGGCTTGGTACGCCCCGATATGCGCACGTGTGCCCCAGAAGGGCTCGGTATGCCCCGGTATGTACGCGTGTGCCCCGATAGGCCCGGTATGCCCCGATATGCACACGTGTGCCCCAATAGGGGTCGGTATGCCCCGGTAGGTACGCGTGTGCCCCGTAATGCACGTTTCGCAGATCTCCCCGCATGTCCCGCCCCTATATGTAATACTTACTTACTTACTTACTTTCTTTCTTGCTTGCTTGCTTGCTTGCAATGGTTGGGAGTGCCCGGCATGCCCCGCTGCAGAGACCAAGGGCGCAATGACTTGGCACCGCGGATGCCGGGACTCCGGCACTTCCCGTGGCACTGATGGTTGGTTCCAAAGACAAAAGGCCGTGCAAGGCCACCGCACCGCGGATGATTTTGCTCGTGCTGGCGCCGTTGTGTGGCCAAAGAACATGCGCGAATGCTCGTGTCGGAAGGGTTGGTGTCCTGGCCCCGCGGGTGTCACGAATGCTCGGTTGCGAAGACCATGGGACCAGAGCCATGGCACGTCGGATGATGGCTCCAGCTGGCGCCCCGGCACTTTCTGTGGCATTGATGCTCGGTTTCAAAGACAAACGTGCGCAGGGCCAGGGGACCGCGGATGACTGCTCGTGCTGGCCCCGTTGGGCGGCATTGATGGTCGGTTCCAAAGAAAATGCGCGATTGCTCGTGTCGGGGCCTGGCAAGCCAAGGCCAAGCGAGCCATGGCAACGCGGATGATGGCTCCAGCTGGCGCCCCGGCACTTTCTGTGGCATTGATGCTCGGTTTCGAAGACAAACGTGCGCAGGGCCAGGGGACCGCGGAGGACTGCTCGTGCTGGCCCCGTTGGGCGGCATTGATGGTGTGTTGCAGAGAGCATGTGCGATTGCAAGTGTCGGCCGGGTTTGGGTTCCCTTGGGCTTTCGGGTGCCTTGGACGCTGTCTTGCGAAGACCATGGGCACAAGGCCCCGTCCTGGCCCCTTGTTCGATTCGCTCTCGTCTTGCGCTTGCTTCCAAGGTCCTCCATGACCTTCCCCATGGCCTTGCTAGATCCCCCCCATGACGCATGACCTCTGTCCGTTGATTGGTTTTGAGTGCACACCATGCCCGGCTTGGCACCGTGTTGTCGCGTGAGTGGCATTTGGATCGTGCATGCTGGTGGGCTACCTGCCAATGCGCACAAGCCTTGCACACTAGCCTTGCGCACGAGCCTTGCACAAAAGCCTTGGACACAAGCCTTGCGCACAAGCCATGCGCACAAGCCTTGGACGCTAGCCTTGCACACAAGCCATGCATACAAGCCTTGCTCACAAGCCTTGGGCACTGGCCCATCGCAGTAGCCTTGCACACAAGCCTTGCGCACTAGCTTTGGGCACGAGCCTTGCGCACTTGCCTTGGGCACTAGCCTTGCACACAACCCTTGGGAACTAGCCTTGCGCACCAGCCTTGCCCACAAGCCTTGCACACCAGCCTTGCACACTAGCCTTGCATACAAGCCTTGCACACTAGCCTTGCACACAGGCCATGCTCACTAGCCTTGGGCACTAGCCTTGCGCACTAGCGTTCCACATGAGCCTTGCACACTAGCCTTGGACACTAGCCTTGCACACAGGCCTTGCACACTAGGCATGCTTGGGCGAGCTGATCCCGCATCAAGTCGACGGGTCTAGGCATTCTTGGGCGCAGATCCCGCATCGTCTCGTCGCGTCTGGGCGCAAACACGTCGCGTCTCGTTGCGTCTTCAGAAGTCGTCGCTAACAGCACCTTTGGTTGCCACTGGTGGTTAGGCTGGTTGGTTGCGCAAACCCTATAGGAGGGTGGCATGCTGGTGGGCGTTTTTGCCCGGAGAGGCACTAGAATGTGCAGATTTTGGGCGTTTTTGCCTGGATAGGCTAAGGAATGGGCATGCTTTGGGCGTTTTTGCCCGGATAGGCACCGGAATGCTTGGCCTTGGCTTGTCCTAGCAAGGCATTGCTGGGTTGGGCTCCCTTGGCCTTTTGGGCGCCTTGGACGATGTCTTGCGAAGACCATGGGCACAAGGCCATGGCATATGGTGAGGAAAGGACCACGGTTGCCAAGGTTAGGCACCGGAATGCTTGGCCTTGGCTTGCCAAAGCAGGGCATTGCTGGGTTGGGCTCCCTTGGCCTTCCGGGCGCCTTGGACACTGTCTTGGGAAGACCATGGGCACAAGGCCATGGCATATGGTGGGGAATGGACCACGGTTGCCAAGGCTAGGCATATAGAGAGGAATTGCATTTTTGCCCGGATAGGCACCGGAATGCTTGGCCTTGGCTTGCCATAGCAGGGCATTGCTGGGTTGGGCTCCCTTGGCCTTCCGGGGGCCTTGGACGCTGTCTTGGGAAGACCATGGGCACAAGGCCATGGCATATAGTGAGGAATGGACCACCGTTGGCAAGGCTAGGCATATAGAGAGGAATGGACCACGGTTGCCAAGGTTGCGCAAGTTTTGGGCATTTTTTGCCCGGATATGCCCAAGTATGCCCCGATAGGCCCGTTACGCCCCGGTATGAACGCGTATGCCCGGATAGACTCGGTATGCCTTGGGATACATGCGTATGCCCCGATATGCGCACGTGTGCCCCAGTAGGGCTCGGTATGCCCCGGTATGTACGCGTGTGCCCCGATAGGCCCGGTATGCCCCGATATGCACACGTGTGCCCCAATAGGGGTCGGTATGCCCCGGTAGGTACGCGTGTGCCCCGTAATGCACGTTTCGCAGATCTCCCCGCATGTCCCGCCCCTATATGTAATACTTACTTACTTACTTACTTTCTTTCTTGCTTGCTTGCTTGCTTGCAATGGTTGGGAGTGCCCGGCATGCCCCGCTGCAGAGACCAAGGGCGCAATGACTTGGCACCGCGGATGCCGGGACTCCGGCACTTCCCGTGGCACTGATGGTTGGTTCCAAAGACAAAAGGCCGTGCAAGGCCACCGCACCGCGGATGATTTTGCTCGTGCTGGCGCCGTTGTGTGGCCAAAGAACATGCGCGAATGCTCGTGTCGGAAGGGTTGGTGTCCTGGCCCCGCGGGTGTCACGAATGCTCGGTTGCGAAGACCATGGGACCAGAGCCATGGCACGTCGGATGATGGCTCCAGCTGGCGCCCCGGCACTTTCTGTGGCATTGATGCTCGGTTTCAAAGACAAACGTGCGCAGGGCCAGGGGACCGCGGATGACTGCTCGTGCTGGCCCCGTTGGGCGGCATTGATGGTCGGTTGCAAAGAAAATGCGCGATTGCTCGTGTCGGGGCCCGGCAAGCCAAGGCCAAGCGAGCCATGGCACGTCGGATGATGGCTCCAGCTGGCGCCCCGGCACTTTCTGTGGCATTGATGCTCGGTTTCAAAGACAAACGTGCGCAGGGCCAGGGGACCGCGGATGACTGCTCGTGCTGGCCCCGTTGGGCGGCATTGATGGTCGGTTGCAAAGAAAATGCGCGATTGCTCGTGTCGGGGCCTGGCAAGCCAAGGCCAAGCGAGCCATGGCAACGCGGATGATGGCTCGCTAGTGCTGGCGCCGTGCACAGTGGCCTCGCACACTCGCCCTGCACGCTTCCCTTGCACGCAGCCTTGCACACTAGCCTCGCATGCGAGCCTTGCACCCTAGCCATGCAAACTAGCCTTGCACGGTAGCCATGCACACAAGCCGTGCACATTAGCCATGCGCACAAGCCCCGCACACTAGCCTTGCGCACAACCCTTGCACACAAGCCATGCACTCGAGCAATGCACACAAGCCTTGCACTCAAGCAATGCACACAAGCCCTGGACACTAGCCTTGCACACGGGCCTGGCACACAAGCCTTGGGCACTAGCCTTGCGCACTAGCGTTCCACATGAGCCTTGCACACTAGCCTTGGACACTAGCCTTGCACACAGGCCTTGCACACTAGGCATGCTTGGGCGAGCTGATCCCGCATCAAGTCGACGGGTCTAGGCATTCTTGGGCGCAGATCCCGCATCGTCTCGTCGCGTCTGGGCGCAAACACGTCGCGTCTCGTTGCGTCTTCAGAAGTCGTCGCTAACAGCACCTTTGGTTGCCACTGGTGGTTAGGCTGGTTGGTTGCGCAAACCCTATAGGAGGGTGGCATGCTGGTGGGCGTTTTTGCCCGGATAGGCACTAGAATGTGCAGATTTTGGGCGTTTTTGCCTGGATAGGCTAAGGAATGGGCATGCTTTGGGCGTTTTTGCCCGGATAGGCACCGGAATGCTTGGCCTTGGCTTGTCCTAGCAAGGCATTGCTGGGTTGGGCTCCCTTGGCCTTTTGGGCGCCTTGGACGATGTCTTGCGAAGACCATGGGCACAAGGCCATGGCATATGGTGAGGAAAGGACCACGGTTGCCAAGGTTAGGCACCGGAATGCTTGGCCTTGGCTTGCCAAAGCAGGGCATTGCTGGGTTGGGCTCCCTTGGCCTTCCGGGCGCCTTGGACACTGTCTTGGGAAGACCATGGGCACAAGGCCATGGCATATGGTGGGGAATGGACCACGGTTGCCAAGGCTAGGCATATAGAGAGGAATTGCATTTTTGCCCGGATAGGCACCGGAATGCTTGGCCTTGGCTTGCCATAGCAGGGCATTGCTGGGTTGGGCTCCCTTGGCCTTCCGGGGGCCTTGGACGCTGTCTTGGGAAGACCATGGGCACAAGGCCATGGCATATAGTGAGGAATGGACCACGGTTGGCAAGGCTAGGCATATAGAGAGGAATGGACCACGGTTGCCAAGGTTGCGCAAGTTTTGGGCATTTTTTGCCCGGATATGCCCAAGTATGCCCCGATAGGCCCGTTACGCCCCGGTATGAACGCGTATGCCCGGATAGACTCGGTATGCCTTGGGATACATGCGTATGCCCCGATATGCGCACGTGTGCCCCAGTAGGGCTCGGTATGCCCCGGTATGTACGCGTGTGCCCCGATAGGCCCGGTATGCCCCGATATGCACACGTGTGCCCCAATAGGGGTCGGTATGCCCCGGTAGGTACGCGTGTGCCCCGTAATGCACGTTTCGCAGATCTCCCCGCATGTCCCGCCCCTATATGTAATACTTACTTACTTACTTACTTTCTTTCTTGCTTGCTTGCTTGCTTGCAATGGTTGGGAGTGCCCGGCATGCCCCGCTGCAGAGACCAAGGGCGCAATGACTTGGCACCGCGGATGCCGGGACTCCGGCACTTCCCGTGGCACTGATGGTTGGTTCCAAAGACAAAAGGCCGTGCAAGGCCACCGCACCGCGGATGATTTTGCTCGTGCTGGCGCCGTTGTGTGGCCAAAGAACATGCGCGAATGCTCGTGTCGGAAGGGTTGGTGTCCTGGCCCCGCGGGTGTCACGAATGCTCGGTTGCGAAGACCATGGGACCAGAGCCATGGCACGTCGGATGATGGCTCCAGCTGGCGCCCCGGCACTTTCTGTGGCATTGATGCTCGGTTTCAAAGACAAACGTGCGCAGGGCCAGGGGACCGCGGATGACTGCTCGTGCTGGCCCCGTTGGGCGGCATTGATGGTCGGTTGCAAAGAAAATGCGCGATTGCTCGTGTCGGGGCCTGGCAAGCCAAGGCCAAGCGAGCCATGGCAACGCGGATGATGGCTCGCTAGTGCTGGCGCCGTGCACAGTGGCCTCGCACACTCGCCCTGCACGCTTCCCTTGCACGCAGCCTTGCACACTAGCCTCGCATGCGAGCCTTGCACCCTAGCCATGCAAACTAGCCTTGCACGGTAGCCATGCACACAAGCCGTGCACATTAGCCATGCGCACAAGCCCCGCACACTAGCCTTGCGCACAACCCTTGCACACAAGCCATGCACTCGAGCAATGCACACAAGCCTTGCACTCAAGCAATGCACACAAGCCCTGGACACTAGCCTTGCACACGGGCCTGGCACACAAGCCTTGGGCACTAGCCTTGCGCACTAGCGTTCCACATGAGCCTTGCACACTAGCCTTGGACACTAGCCTTGCACACAGGCCTTGCACACTAGGCATGCTTGGGCGAGCTGATCCCGCATCAAGTCGACGGGTCTAGGCATTCTTGGGCGCAGATCCCGCATCGTCTCGTCGCGTCTGGGCGCAAACACGTCGCGTCTCGTTGCGTCTTCAGAAGTCGTTGCTAACAGCACCTTTGGTTGCCACTGGTGGTTAGGCTGGTTGGTTGCGCAAACCCTATAGGAGGGTGGCATGCTGGTGGGCGTTTTTGCCCGGATAGGCACTAGAATGTGCAGATTTTGGGCGTTTTTGCCTGGATAGGCTAAGGAATGGGCATGCTTTGGGCGTTTTTGCCCGGATAGGCACCGGAATGCTTGGCCTTGGCTTGTCCTAGCAAGGCATTGCTGGGTTGGGCTCCCTTGGCCTTTTGGGCGCCTTGGACGATGTCTTGCGAAGACCATGGGCACAAGGCCATGGCATATGGTGAGGAAAGGACCACGGTTGCCAAGGTTAGGCACCGGAATGCTTGGCCTTGGCTTGCCAAAGCAGGGCATTGCTGGGTTGGGCTCCCTTGGCCTTCCGGGCGCCTTGGACACTGTCTTGGGAAGACCATGGGCACAAGGCCATGGCATATGGTGGGGAATGGACCACGGTTGCCAAGGCTAGGCATATAGAGAGGAATTGCATTTTTGCCCGGATAGGCACCGGAATGCTTGGCCTTGGCTTGCCATAGCAGGGCATTGCTGGGTTGGGCTCCCTTGGCCTTCCGGGGGCCTTGGACGCTGTCTTGGGAAGACCATGGGCACAAGGCCATGGCATATAGTGAGGAATGGACCACAGTTGGCAAGGCTAGGCATATAGAGAGGAATGGACCACGGTTGCCAAGGTTGCGCAAGTTTTGGGCATTTTTTGCCCGGATATGCCCAAGTATGCCCCGATAGGCCCGTTACGCCCCGGTATGAACGCGTATGCCCGGATAGACTCGGTATGCCTTGGGATACATGCGTATGCCCCGATATGCGCACGTGTGCCCCAGTAGGGCTCGGTATGCCCCGGTATGTACGCGTGTGCCCCGATAGGCCCGGTATGCCCCGATATGCACACGTGTGCCCCAATAGGGGTCGGTATGCCCCGGTAGGTACGCGTGTGCCCCGTAATGCACGTTTCGCAGATCTCCCCGCATGTCCCGCCCCTATATGTAATACTTACTTACTTACTTACTTTCTTTCTTGCTTGCTTGCTTGCTTGCAATGGTTGGGAGTGCCCGGCATGCCCCGCTGCAGAGACCAAGGGCGCAATGACTTGGCACCGCGGATGCCGGGACTCCGGCACTTCCCGTGGCACTGATGGTTGGTTCCAAAGACAAAAGGCCGTGCAAGGCCACCGCACCGCGGATGATTTTGCTCGTGCTGGCGCCGTTGTGTGGCCAAAGAACATGCGCGAATGCTCGTGTCGGAAGGGTTGGTGTCCTGGCCCCGCGGGTGTCACGAATGCTCGGTTGCGAAGACCATGGGACCAGAGCCATGGCACGTCGGATGATGGCTCCAGCTGGCGCCCCGGCACTTTCTGTGGCATTGATGCTCGGTTTCAAAGACAAACGTGCGCAGGGCCAGGGGACCGCGGATGACTGCTCGTGCTGGCCCCGTTGGGCAGCATTGATGGTCGGTTGCAAAGAAAATGCGCGATTGCTCGTGTCGGGGCCCGGCAAGCCAAGGCCAAGCGAGCCATGGCACGTCGGATGATGGCTCCAGCTGGCGCCCCGGCACTTTCTGTGGCATTGATGCTCGGTTTCAAAGACAAACGTGCGCAGGGCCAGGGGACCGCGGATGACTGCTCGTGCTGGCCCCGTTGGGCGGCATTGATGGTCGGTTGCAAAGAAAATGCGCGATTGCTCGTGTCGGGGCCTGGCAAGCCAAGGCCAAGCGAGCCATGGCAACGCGGATGATGGCTCGCTAGTGCTGGCGCCGTGCACAGTGGCCTCGCACACTCGCCCTGCACGCTTCCCTTGCACGCAGCCTTGCACACTAGCCTCGCATGCGAGCCTTGCACCCTAGCCATGCAAACTAGCCTTGCACGGTAGCCATGCACACAAGCCGTGCACATTAGCCATGCGCACAAGCCCCGCACACTAGCCTTGCGCACAACCCTTGCACACAAGCCATGCACTCGAGCAATGCACACAAGCCTTGCACTCAAGCAATGCACACAAGCCCTGGACACTAGCCTTGCACACGGGCCTGGCACACAAGCCTTGGGCACTAGCCTTGCGCACTAGCGTTCCACATGAGCCTTGCACACTAGCCTTGGACACTAGCCTTGCACACAGGCCTTGCACACTAGGCATGCTTGGGCGAGCTGATCCCGCATCAAGTCGACGGGTCTAGGCATTCTTGGGCGCAGATCCCGCATCGTCTCGTCGCGTCTGGGCGCAAACACGTCGCGTCTCGTTGCGTCTTCAGAAGTCGTCGCTAACAGCACCTTTGGTTGCCACTGGTGGTTAGGCTGGTTGGTTGCGCAAACCCTATAGGAGGGTGGCATGCTGGTGGGCGTTTTTGCCCGGATAGGCACTAGAATGTGCAGATTTTGGGCGTTTTTGCCTGGATAGGCTAAGGAATGGGCATGCTTTGGGCGTTTTTGCCCGGATAGGCACCGGAATGCTTGGCCTTGGCTTGTCCTAGCAAGGCATTGCTGGGTTGGGCTCCCTTGGCCTTTTGGGCGCCTTGGACGATGTCTTGCGAAGACCATGGGCACAAGGCCATGGCATATGGTGAGGAAAGGACCACGGTTGCCAAGGTTAGGCACCGGAATGCTTGGCCTTGGCTTGCCAAAGCAGGGCATTGCTGGGTTGGGCTCCCTTGGCCTTCCGGGCGCCTTGGACACTGTCTTGGGAAGACCATGGGCACAAGGCCATGGCATATGGTGGGGAATGGACCACGGTTGCCAAGGCTAGGCATATAGAGAGGAATTGCATTTTTGCCCGGATAGGCACCGGAATGCTTGGCCTTGGCTTGCCATAGCAGGGCATTGCTGGGTTGGGCTCCCTTGGCCTTCCGGGGGCCTTGGACGCTGTCTTGGGAAGACCATGGGCACAAGGCCATGGCATATAGTGAGGAATGGACCACGGTTGGCAAGGCTAGGCATATAGAGAGGAATGGACCACGGTTGCCAAGGTTGCGCAAGTTTTGGGCATTTTTTGCCCGGATATGCCCAAGTATGCCCCGATAGGCCCGTTACGCCCCGGTATGAACGCGTATGCCCGGATAGACTCGGTATGCCTTGGGATACATGCGTATGCCCCGATATGCGCACGTGTGCCCCAGTAGGGCTCGGTATGCCCCGGTATGTACGCGTGTGCCCCGATAGGCCCGGTATGCCCCGATATGCACACGTGTGCCCCAATAGGGGTCGGTATGCCCCGGTAGGTACGCGTGTGCCCCGTAATGCACGTTTCGCAGATCTCCCCGCATGTCCCGCCCCTATATGTAATACTTACTTACTTACTTACTTTCTTTCTTGCTTGCTTGCTTGCTTGCAATGGTTGGGAGTGCCCGGCATGCCCCGCTGCAGAGACCAAGGGCGCAATGACTTGGCACCGCGGATGCCGGGACTCCGGCACTTCCCGTGGCACTGATGGTTGGTTCCAAAGACAAAAGGCCGTGCAAGGCCACCGCACCGCGGATGATTTTGCTCGTGCTGGCGCCGTTGTGTGGCCAAAGAACATGCGCGAATGCTCGTGTCGGAAGGGTTGGTGTCCTGGCCCCGCGGGTGTCACGAATGCTCGGTTGCGAAGACCATGGGACCAGAGCCATGGCACGTCGGATGATGGCTCCAGCTGGCGCCCCGGCACTTTCTGTGGCATTGATGCTCGGTTTCAAAGACAAACGTGCGCAGTGCCAGGGGACCGCGGATGACTGCTCGTGCTGGCCCCGTTGGGCGGCATTGATGGTCGGTTGCAAAGAAAATGCGCGATTGCTCGTGTCGGGGCCCGGCAAGCCAAGGCCAAGCGAGCCATGGCACGTCGGATGATGGCTCCAGCTGGCGCCCCGGCACTTTCTGTGGCATTGATGCTCGGTTTCAAAGACAAACGTGCGCAGGGCCAGGGGACCGCGGATGACTGCTCGTGCTGGCCCCGTTGGGCGGCATTGATGGTCGGTTGCAAAGAAAATGCGCGATTGCTCGTGTCGGGGCCTGGCAAGCCAAGGCCAAGCGAGCCATGGCAACGCGGATGATGGCTCGCTAGTGCTGGCGCCGTGCACAGTGGCCTCGCACACTCGCCCTGCACGCTTCCCTTGCACGCAGCCTTGCACACTAGCCTCGCATGCGAGCCTTGCACCCTAGCCATGCAAACTAGCCTTGCACGGTAGCCATGCACACAAGCCGTGCACATTAGCCATGCGCACAAGCCCCGCACACTAGCCTTGCGCACAACCCTTGCACACAAGCCATGCACTCGAGCAATGCACACAAGCCTTGCACTCAAGCAATGCACACAAGCCCTGGACACTAGCCTTGCACACGGGCCTGGCACACAAGCCTTGGGCACTAGCCTTGCGCACTAGCGTTCCACATGAGCCTTGCACACTAGCCTTGGACACTAGCCTTGCACACAGGCCTTGCACACTAGGCATGCTTGGGCGAGCTGATCCCGCATCAAGTCGACGGGTCTAGGCATTCTTGGGCGCAGATCCCGCATCGTCTCGTCGCGTCTGGGCGCAAACACGTCGCGTCTCGTTGCGTCTTCAGAAGTCGTCGCTAACAGCACCTTTGGTTGCCACTGGTGGTTAGGCTGGTTGGTTGCGCAAACCCTATAGGAGGGTGGCATGCTGGTGGGCGTTTTTGCCCGGAGAGGCACTAGAATGTGCAGATTTTGGGCGTTTTTGCCTGGATAGGCTAAGGAATGGGCATGCTTTGGGCGTTTTTGCCCGGATAGGCACCGGAATGCTTGGCCTTGGCTTGTCCTAGCAAGGCATTGCTGGGTTGGGCTCCCTTGGCCTTTTGGGCGCCTTGGACGATGTCTTGCGAAGACCATGGGCACAAGGCCATGGCATATGGTGAGGAAAGGACCACGGTTGCCAAGGTTAGGCACCGGAATGCTTGGCCTTGGCTTGCCAAAGCAGGGCATTGCTGGGTTGGGCTCCCTTGGCCTTCCGGGCGCCTTGGACACTGTCTTGGGAAGACCATGGGCACAAGGCCATGGCATATGGTGGGGAATGGACCACGGTTGCCAAGGCTAGGCATATAGAGAGGAATTGCATTTTTGCCCGGATAGGCACCGGAATGCTTGGCCTTGGCTTGCCATAGCAGGGCATTGCTGGGTTGGGCTCCCTTGGCCTTCCGGGGGCCTTGGACGCTGTCTTGGGAAGACCATGGGCACAAGGCCATGGCATATAGTGAGGAATGGACCACAGTTGGCAAGGCTAGGCATATAGAGAGGAATGGACCACGGTTGCCAAGGTTGCGCAAGTTTTGGGCATTTTTTGCCCGGATATGCCCAAGTATGCCCCGATAGGCCCGTTACGCCCCGGTATGAACGCGTATGCCCGGATAGACTCGGTATGCCTTGGGATACATGCGTATGCCCCGATATGCGCACGTGTGCCCCAGTAGGGCTCGGTATGCCCCGGTATGTACGCGTGTGCCCCGATAGGCCCGGTATGCCCCGATATGCACACGTGTGCCCCAATAGGGGTCGGTATGCCCCGGTAGGTACGCGTGTGCCCCGTAATGCACGTTTCGCAGATCTCCCCGCATGTCCCGCCCCTATATGTAATACTTACTTACTTACTTACTTTCTTTCTTGCTTGCTTGCTTGCTTGCAATGGTTGGGAGTGCCCGGCATGCCCCGCTGCAGAGACCAAGGGCGCAATGACTTGGCACCGCGGATGCCGGGACTCCGGCACTTCCCGTGGCACTGATGGTTGGTTCCAAAGACAAAAGGCCGTGCAAGGCCACCGCACCGCGGATGATTTTGCTCGTGCTGGCGCCGTTGTGTGGCCAAAGAACATGCGCGAATGCTCGTGTCGGAAGGGTTGGTGTCCTGGCCCCGCGGGTGTCACGAATGCTCGGTTGCGAAGACCATGGGACCAGAGCCATGGCACGTCGGATGATGGCTCCAGCTGGCGCCCCGGCACTTTCTGTGGCATTGATGCTCGGTTTCAAAGACAAACGTGCGCAGGGCCAGGGGACCGCGGATGACTGCTCGTGCTGGCCCCGTTGGGCAGCATTGATGGTCGGTTGCAAAGAAAATGCGCGATTGCTCGTGTCGGGGCCCGGCAAGCCAAGGCCAAGCGAGCCATGGCACGTCGGATGATGGCTCCAGCTGGCGCCCCGGCACTTTCTGTGGCATTGATGCTCGGTTTCAAAGACAAACGTGCGCAGGGCCAGGGGACCGCGGATGACTGCTCGTGCTGGCCCCGTTGGGCGGCATTGATGGTCGGTTGCAAAGAAAATGCGCGATTGCTCGTGTCGGGGCCTGGCAAGCCAAGGCCAAGCGAGCCATGGCAACGCGGATGATGGCTCGCTAGTGCTGGCGCCGTGCACAGTGGCCTCGCACACTCGCCCTGCACGCTTCCCTTGCACGCAGCCTTGCACACTAGCCTCGCATGCGAGCCTTGCACCCTAGCCATGCAAACTAGCCTTGCACGGTAGCCATGCACACAAGCCGTGCACATTAGCCATGCGCACAAGCCCCGCACACTAGCCTTGCGCACAACCCTTGCACACAAGCCATGCACTCGAGCAATGCACACAAGCCTTGCACTCAAGCAATGCACACAAGCCCTGGACACTAGCCTTGCACACGGTCCTGGCACACAAGCCTTGGGCACTAGCCTTGCGCACTAGCGTTCCACATGAGCCTTGCACACTAGCCTTGGACACTAGCCTTGCACACAGGCCTTGCACACTAGGCATGCTTGGGCGAGCTGATCCCGCATCAAGTCGACGGGTCTAGGCATTCTTGGGCGCAGATCCCGCATCGTCTCGTCGCGTCTGGGCGCAAACACGTCGCGTCTCGTTGCGTCTTCAGAAGTCGTCGCTAACAGCACCTTTGGTTGCCACTGGTGGTTAGGCTGGTTGGTTGCGCAAACCCTATAGGAGGGTGGCATGCTGGTGGGCGTTTTTGCCCGGATAGGCACTAGAATGTGCAGATTTTGGGCGTTTTTGCCTGGATAGGCTAAGGAATGGGCATGCTTTGGGCGTTTTTGCCCGGATAGGCACCGGAATGCTTGGCCTTGGCTTGTCCTAGCAAGGCATTGCTGGGTTGGGCTCCCTTGGCCTTTTGGGCGCCTTGGACGATGTCTTGCGAAGACCATGGGCACAAGGCCATGGCATATGGTGAGGAAAGGACCACGGTTGCCAAGGTTAGGCACCGGAATGCTTGGCCTTGGCTTGCCAAAGCAGGGCATTGCTGGGTTGGGCTCCCTTGGCCTTCCGGGCGCCTTGGACACTGTCTTGGGAAGACCATGGGCACAAGGCCATGGCATATGGTGGGGAATGGACCACGGTTGCCAAGGCTAGGCATATAGAGAGGAATCGCATTTTTGCCCGGATAGGCACCGGAATGCTTGGCCTTGGCTTGCCATAGCAGGGCATTGCTGGGTTGGGCTCCCTTGGCCTTCCGGGGGCCTTGGACGCTGTCTTGGGAAGACCATGGGCACAAGGCCATGGCATATAGTGAGGAATGGACCACGGTTGGCAAGGCTAGGCATATAGAGAGGAATGGACCACGGTTGCCAAGGTTGCGCAAGTTTTGGGCATTTTTTGCCCGGATATGCCCAAGTATGCCCCGATAGGCCCGTTACGCCCCGGTATGAACGCGTATGCCCGGATAGACTCGGTATGCCTTGGGATACATGCGTATGCCCCGATATGCGCACGTGTGCCCCAGTAGGGCTCGGTATGCCCCGGTATGTACGCGTGTGCCCCGATAGGCCCGGTATGCCCCGATATGCACACGTGTGCCCCAATAGGGGTCGGTATGCCCCGGTAGGTACGCGTGTGCCCCGTAATGCACGTTTCGCAGATCTCCCCGCATGTCCCGCCCCTATATGTAATACTTACTTACTTACTTACTTTCTTTCTTGCTTGCTTGCTTGCTTGCAATGGTTGGGAGTGCCCGGCATGCCCCGCTGCAGAGACCAAGGGCGCAATGACTTGGCACCGCGGATGCCGGGACTCCGGCACTTCCCGTGGCACTGATGGTTGGTTCCAAAGACAAAAGGCCGTGCAAGGCCACCGCACCGCGGATGATTTTGCTCGTGCTGGCGCCGTTGTGTGGCCAAAGAACATGCGCGAATGCTCGTGTCGGAAGGGTTGGTGTCCTGGCCCCGCGGGTGTCACGAATGCTCGGTTGCGAAGACCATGGGACCAGAGCCATGGCACGTCGGATGATGGCTCCAGCTGGCGCCCCGGCACTTTCTGTGGCATTGATGCTCGGTTTCAAAGACAAACGTGCGCAGTGCCAGGGGACCGCGGATGACTGCTCGTGCTGGCCCCGTTGGGCGGCATTGATGGTCGGTTGCAAAGAAAATGCGCGATTGCTCGTGTCGGGGCCCGGCAAGCCAAGGCCAAGCGAGCCATGGCACGTCGGATGATGGCTCCAGCTGGCGCCCCGGCACTTTCTGTGGCATTGATGCTCGGTTTCAAAGACAAACGTGCGCAGGGCCAGGGGACCGCGGATGACTGCTCGTGCTGGCCCCGTTGGGCGGCATTGATGGTCGGTTGCAAAGAAAATGCGCGATTGCTCGTGTCGGGGCCTGGCAAGCCAAGGCCAAGCGAGCCATGGCAACGCGGATGATGGCTCGCTAGTGCTGGCGCCGTGCACAGTGGCCTCGCACACTCGCCCTGCACGCTTCCCTTGCACGCAGCCTTGCACACTAGCCTCGCATGCGAGCCTTGCACCCTAGCCATGCAAACTAGCCTTGCACGGTAGCCATGCACACAAGCCGTGCACATTAGCCATGCGCACAAGCCCCGCACACTAGCCTTGCGCACAACCCTTGCACACAAGCCATGCACTCGAGCAATGCACACAAGCCTTGCACTCAAGCAATGCACACAAGCCCTGGACACTAGCCTTGCACACGGGCCTGGAACACAAGCCTTGGGCACTAGCCTTGCGCACTAGCGTTCCACATGAGCCTTGCACACTAGCCTTGGACACTAGCCTTGCACACAGGCCTTGCACACTAGGCATGCTTGGGCGAGCTGATCCCGCATCAAGTCGACGGGTCTAGGCATTCTTGGGCGCAGATCCCGCATCGTCTCGTCGCGTCTGGGCGCAAACACGTCGCGTCTCGTTGCGTCTTCAGAAGTCGTCGCTAACAGCACCTTTGGTTGCCACTGGTGGTTAGGCTGGTTGGTTGCGCAAACCCTATAGGAGGGTGGCATGCTGGTGGGCGTTTTTGCCCGGATAGGCACTAGAATGTGCAGATTTTGGGCGTTTTTGCCTGGATAGGCTAAGGAATGGGCATGCTTTGGGCGTTTTTGCCCGGATAGGCACCGGAATGCTTGGCCTTGGCTTGTCCTAGCAAGGCATTGCTGGGTTGGGCTCCCTTGGCCTTTTGGGCGCCTTGGACGATGTCTTGCGAAGACCATGGGCACAAGGCCATGGCATATGGTGAGGAAAGGACCACGGTTGCCAAGGTTAGGCACCGGAATGCTTGGCCTTGGCTTGCCAAAGCAGGGCATTGCTGGGTTGGGCTCCCTTGGCCTTCCGGGCGCCTTGGACACTGTCTTGGGAAGACCATGGGCACAAGGCCATGGCATATGGTGGGGAATGGACCACGGTTGCCAAGGCTAGGCATATAGAGAGGAATCGCATTTTTGCCCGGATAGGCACCGGAATGCTTGGCCTTGGCTTGCCATAGCAGGGCATTGCTGGGTTGGGCTCCCTTGGCCTTCCGGGGGCCTTGGACGCTGTCTTGGGAAGACCATGGGCACAAGGCCATGGCATATAGTGAGGAATGGACCACGGTTGGCAAGGCTAGGCATATAGAGAGGAATGGACCACGGTTGCCAAGGTTGCGCAAGTTTTGGGCATTTTTTGCCCGGATATGCCCAAGTATGCCCCGATAGGCCCGTTACGCCCCGGTATGAACGCGTATGCCCGGATAGACTCGGTATGCCTTGGGATACATGCGTATGCCCCGATAGGCTTGGTACGCCCCGATATGCGCACGTGTGCCCCAGTAGGGCTCGGTATGCCCCGGTATGTACGCGTGTGCCCCGATAGGCCCGGTATGCCCCGATATGCACACGTGTGCCCCAATAGGGGTCGGTATGCCCCGGTAGGTACGCGTGTGCCCCGTAATGCACGTTTCGCAGATCTCCCCGCATGTCCCGCCCCTATATGTAATACTTACTTACTTACTTACTTTCTTTCTTGCTTGCTTGCTTGCTTGCAATGGTTGGGAGTGCCCGGCATGCCCCGCTGCAGAGACCAAGGGCGCAATGACTTGGCACCGCGGATGCCGGGACTCCGGCACTTCCCGTGGCACTGATGGTTGGTTCCAAAGACAAAAGGCCGTGCAAGGCCACCGCACCGCGGATGATTTTGCTCGTGCTGGCGCCGTTGTGTGGCCAAAGAACATGCGCGAATGCTCGTGTCGGAAGGGTTGGTGTCCTGGCCCCGCGGGTGTCACGAATGCTCGGTTGCGAAGACCATGGGACCAGAGCCATGGCACGTCGGATGATGGCTCCAGCTGGCGCCCCGGCACTTTCTGTGGCATTGATGCTCGGTTTCAAAGACAAACGTGCGCAGGGCCAGGGGACCGCGGATGACTGCTCGTGCTGGCCCCGTTGGGCGGCATTGATGGTCGGTTGCAAAGAAAATGCGCGATTGCTCGTGTCGGGGCCTGGCAAGCCAAGGCCAAGCGAGCCATGGCAACGCGGATGATGGCTCCAGCTGGCGCCCCGGCACTTTCTGTGGCATTGATGCTCGGTTTCGAAGACAAACGTGCGCAGGGCCAGGGGACCGCGGAGGACTGCTCGTGCTGGCCCCGTTGGGCGGCATTGATGGTGTGTTGCAGAGAGCATGTGCGATTGCAAGTGTCGGCCGGGTTTGGGTTCCCTTGGGCTTTCGGGTGCCTTGGACGCTGTCTTGCGAAGACCATGGGCACAAGGCCCCGTCCTGGCCCCTTGTTCGATTCGCTCTCGTCTTGCGCTTGCTTCCAAGGTCCTCCATGACCTTCCCCATGGCCTTGCTAGATCCCCCCCATGACGCATGACCTCTGTCCGTTGATTGGTTTTGAGTGCACACCATGCCCGGCTTGGCACCGTGTTGTCGCGTGAGTGGCATTTGGATCGTGCATGCTGGTGGGCTACCTGCCAATGCGCACAAGCCTTGCACACTAGCCTTGCGCACGAGCCTTGCACAAAAGCCTTGGACACAAGCCTTGCGCACAAGCCATGCGCACAAGCCTTGGACGCTAGCCTTGCACACAAGCCATGCATACAAGCCTTGCTCACAAGCCTTGGGCACTGGCCCATCGCAGTAGCCTTGCACACAAGCCTTGCGCACTAGCTTTGGGCACGAGCCTTGCGCACTTGCCTTGGGCACTAGCCTTGCACACAACCCTTGGGAACTAGCCTTGCGCACCAGCCTTGCCCACAAGCCTTGCACACCAGCCTTGCACACTAGCCTTGCATACAAGCCTTGCACACTAGCCTTGCACACAGGCCATGCTCACTAGCCTTGGGCACTAGCCTTGCACACAGACCTTGGGCACTAGCCTTGCGCACTAGCCTTGCCCACGAGCCTTGCACACTAGCCTTGCACGCAGGCCTTGCACGCTAGGCATGCTTGGGCCAGCAGCTCCCGCATCAAGTCGGCGGGTGTAGGCACGGTTGGGCGCAGATCCCGCATCGCCTCGTCGCGTCTGGGCGCAAACCCGTCGCGTCTCGTTGCGTCTTCAGAAGTCGTCGCTAACAGCACCTTTGGTTGCCACTGGTGGTTAGGCGGGTTGGTTGCGCAAACCCTATAGGAGGGTGGCATGCTGCGGGGCGCTGGAATGCGCAGGCTTAGGGCGTTTTTGCCCGGATAGGCACTGGAATGTGCTGGTTTTGGGCGTTTTTGCCTGGATAGGCTAAGGAATGGGCATGCTTTGGGCGTTTTCCCCGGATAGGCACTGGAATGGGCTGGTTTTGGGCGTTTTTGCCTGGATAGGCTAACGAATGGGGCATGCTTTGGGCGTTTTTGCCCGGGTAGGCACTGGAATGCCTGGCCTTGGCTGGGCATTGCTGGGTTGGGCTCCCTTGGCCTTTCAGGCGCCTTGGATGCTGTCTTGTGAAGACCATGGGCACAAGGCCATGGCATATAGTGGGGAATGGACCATGGTTGCCAAGGTTAGGCAATATAGAGGGCGG